>NC_051312.1:120932288-121235319 GCF_015220235.1 Choloepus didactylus | reverse complement strand
CATTTTTGAGTTTGTTCTACATGTCAGAGGTGTGCTGTGGGTTATACACAAACATCATTTAATCCTCATAACCACTCTATGAAGTAACTATTCATTATTATTGTCATCTTACAGATGAAGAAACTTTGGAGAAGTTAAGTAACTTACCCCAGATTGTAAGTGGTGAAGCTGTAATTCAAACCTAGGTAATATTCTATTTGCTCCCCTACACTTCTCAGTCCTCCTTGTAGTTATTTCTAGCTTATTTGGAGCCATATGACTACTTCTGGCCTATATGCCAGGACCAGAAGAGATGTGTCAATTCTGGTCTGGTACATGATTCTCTAGTATCTCTTTTTCTCTTGAAATGAACCCTGAAGCGCCATCTTGAGGTGGCAGAGCCTCTATCAGCCTGGGTCCCTGAATGACTAGAAGAAGTAGAAACGCCAGCTGGCCTGCAATAAATATGTATTGTGCACAAGAAATAAAATCTTGTGGTTTTAAAGCCACTGAAATTTTGAGATTGTTGTTACTATAGCATGTTCAATTCTTTTTTTAATCATATTTTTATTGTAGAGTATAACCTATATAAATAAAAGTGATAACTTTCCAAGTGTAATTTGACAAGTAGTTAGAGAGCAAATTTCAAAGAATATTATGTTACAATTCCACAGTTTCACTTATTTCCTTATGAAATATAACATATACAAAAAGGTAATATCTTTCAAAGTATGATTTAACAAGTATATATATAGGAAATTTCCCAAGTTATTATGAGTGCTATGGGTTACAATTCCACCAATTCAGTTCTTTCCTTCTAACTATTCTAATACCCTGGCAACTAAGAAAAAGAGAATTATATAAAGATTCAATATTCATAATCCTTTGTTAAATTCCGTCTTGTCTGTTGCTACCCCTTCCTCTAGTTCAGCCACTTTCCTGATCTTCAGAGATGTCTAGGCAGTGACCACCCTAACCTGTTCATGTTGAAAAGGGGTGTCGACTTTATGAGCAAAAGGGACACACCTAGTTGATGTTCTTGAAGAGGCAATTGCCTCTGGGTTTCGGGACTTAGCTGGCATAGGAGCACTCTGAAGGATTTAAGTTTCTAAAGAATAAACTTAGTGAGTAAAACTTGTAATGAGTCATATAGGGATCCAGGTATTCTTTAAGTTTTTCTGGACTACTGTTGACTTAGGCCTATCACATTGTGGGCATTTGGCATACCTAGGTGAAGTTTGCATAGGCGTAACCTCCAGGACAGCCTCTTATTTGAATTCTCTCAGCCACTAAAACCTTATTTTGTTGCCTTTCTTTTCCCTCTTTTGGTCAAAAACACATTCTTAATCCCTCGATGCCATGCCATGGTCAAGCTCATTCCCGGAATCTATCGCCAGGAAGCCTCATTCATCTTGGAGGTCTTGTCCCACATTGGGGGCGGGGCGATGAATTTATTTGCAGAGTTAGGCTTAGAGAAATTCCACATTTGAGCAACAAAACAGGTTCTCTGGAGGTGACTCCTAGACATAATTATAGGTGGGCTTATCTTCCCCTTTACAGCCGTAAGATTCACCTGAGTAAGCCTCAATATCGAGGGTCTGACTTATAAAGCAGGGGTTTCCTAAGTTCGCATAGCGTATGTTATATCCATGATAATCCATCCATATCTCACACTATCATCACTCAGTTGTACAATCCTTATCACTCTCCATTTTAAACAATTATCATGACCCAAAACATTTCACAGCTCTTTCAGCCCCAAGCACACTGAGTTTTAATGCTGAATAGAATTTATTCATGAGTTGGAGGTATCAGGGTGGGGGAGAGTTGACATTTCTGGCATCATGGTCAGATGCATGAAATGCGTGTGCATTTCAGTAGGTGTGGCTGGAATATAAGGTGCAAGGCAGGAATGACTTCTGATATATATGATATATGAGTCTGACAGTGTAAAAAGGATTTCAATCACTTATTAAGGTTTATGCACTTCATCTTGCAAGAAACAGGGATCTATAGAAGAGTTTTAGGCAGGAGAGTTTTATAGTTAGGATTGCTTTTGAGATAGATCATTCTAACTGGTGGAGCATGTTTTGGAAGAGAACAGAGCAGAAACAAGAAACAGTGTATGCATAGTATCAATTAAGAAAAATAAAGAGGGCACATACTAAGCATTAGTAGTAAGAATGAAAAGTATGGGGAGATTTGAGGAATATGTTAGAGTTAAAACTGGAAGGATTTGTGACCGATTAGTTGCTCTACAGCACAGCAGATAAAAGAGTGAGCTTTAGAGGAAGTCTGACTTGCTTTTGCATCCTGGCCCTGACACCAGTTCTGTGAATGAAATTGGGCAAGTTTTGTAATTTCTCCAAATGTAATTTTCTCACCTGTCATTATAATGCCACTACCTGGGGTAGTTGTGAGAATTAAATGAGATAACACACATGGAACATTTACAGTGTCTGGCACATTGAAAACATTCAGGTGGATGTTTTTTGAGGTGGGGAGAGACTAAACATTTAAGTGTGCTCATTTTTTTTTTTTAATTCAGTTTTATTGAAATATATTCACATACCATACAATCACCATGGTATACAATCCATTGTCCACAGTATGGTAACATAGTTATGTGTTCATCACCACAATCTATCTCTGAACATTTTCCTTGCATCAGAAAGAACCAGAACAAGAATAAAAAATAAAAGTGAAAAAAGAACACCCAAATCATCCCCCATCCCACCCCATTTGTCCTTTAGTTTTTATCCCCATTTTTCTACTCATCCATACACTAGATAAAGGGGGTGTGATCCACAAGGTCTTCACAATCACACTGTCATCCCTTATAATCTACATTATTATATAATCGTCTTCAGGAGTCCAGACTGCTGGGTTGGAGTTTGGTAGTTTCAGGTATTTACTTCTAGCTATTCCAATACATTAAAACCTAAGACGTGTTATCTATATAGTGTGCATAAGAATGTCTACCAGAGTGACCTCTCTATTTCATTTGAAATCTCTCAGCCATTGAAACTATTTTGTCTCATTTTTCATCCCCCTTTTGGTCAAGAAGATACTCTCAGTCCCACGATGCTGGGTCCACATTCATCCCCGGGAGTCATATTCTGCATTGCCAGGGAGATTTATAACCCTGGGAGTCAGGTCCCATGTAGGAGGGAGGGCAGCGAGATCACCTGTCAAGATGGCTCAGTTAGAGAGAGAGAGGGCCACATCTGAGCAACAAAGAGATACTCAGGGGGAGACTCTTAGGCACAATTATATGCAAGTTTAGCCTCTCCTTTGCAGTAACCAGCTTCATAAGGGCAAGTCCCACGATCAAGGGCTCGGCACATCAAACCGCCAGTCCCAATGTTTGTGACAACATCAACACCATTCCAAGTGAGGAAGTCCAATTAAGTGTGCTCACTTTTGTGCCAGAGTGGCTCTCCTATTTCAGGTTTACCTGTTACCTGTTTTTTGCAAGTGTTTGTAACATTTGAAGAAACTAAGGGTTTGCTAAAAAGCTGTAACCAGTTGTCCAAAGGCAAAGTGCATGGTGACCCAGGTAATGACATGCTGAGCAAGCTTCTGCCTCTACCATGGAATATGGTAAAATATATGTGTGTGTGTGTGTGTGTGTGTGTGTGTGTGTGTGTATAATGCTTATGTAATCAGAAAAGGAATTTTATATATAATCAGGGAAGGAAGTAGGCAGAACTGCCAAATAAGTAAAGTCTATCTTTGCTATCCAGGAATCTTCATTCTCAATCAACTCAGTGTGTGTGTGTGTGTGTGTGTGTGTGTGTATGTGTACACACACACACACATACACACATATATATATATATCTCCCAAGCACCTAGTTTCCAAATCTCCACATGTTTTTATTGGTTCTGTGTTCATCTTGAAAGCAGACAATCTGGAAGGGTAATTCTCAATAAGCATCATTGGCTACTTTACCAGGTATATGTATTTAAATTAAATATATCTGGCCAAGAATAATCAGCCAAAGGGTGCTCTCTATCAACACTCATTCCATGAGTATCTATCCAGTCCACAGATTAACAACCCCCTACCTGCCACTGGAATCCAAATTTATATTATTCCTTAACTCAGACTTGAATTTTTATCCCTCACTCCAGGACTTTATTGGAATGTCTAGTATATATCCCAGATTGATCTCTTGGACTTACCCTAAATCCTCCTCTACCCACAATCTTTCACGTCTCAGTGGAGGGCAACTCCATCTTTTCAATTACTCAGGCAAAACCTTGGAGCCATCTTTGAAACTTTCTCATACTCTGTATGATCCTATCTGTCAAGAAACACTTTTGGATTGCATCTCTTTCCATTGCATTCATTGTTACCACCTGGATTCAGAATACCATCATCCTTCACCTGGATTACTGCAGTAGCCTCCTAACTATTCTCTCCGCTCCCCCCTTGCCACCCCTTCCATAGCATTTTCTCAACACAGTAACTGTATTAGTTTTCTGTTGCTGCTGTAACAAATCACCACAAACGTATTAACTTAAAACTGCACAAGTTTATTATCTTACAGTTCTTTGTAGGTCAGAAATCTGGTATAAGTCCCACCAGAATAAAATCAAGGCAGCCACAGCCTATGTTCCTTTCCTGGGGCTCTAGGGAGGAATTTGTTTCCTACCTGTTCTGGTGGTTGGCAGAATTCTCTCCATGTGTTTCTAAGACAGAGGTCCTCATTCTGTTACTGGATATAAATTAAAGATTGTTCCCAGCTTCTAGAGGTCACCGCATTCCTTGTCTCCTGGACCACTTCCTCCATCTACAAAGTCAGAAAGTGCAGGGAGAGTTCTTCTCATGTTGCATCTGTTGGACCTACTTTTCTGCCTTCCTCTTCCACATTTAAGGTGATTGATTATTAGATTGGGCCCTCCCAGATAATCCAGGATAATTTCCCCATCTCAAGGTCCTTATTTTTAATAACATCTACAAATTCTCTTTTGCCATGTAAGGTAACATTTTCACAAATTCCAGGAGTTAGGTTTTGGACATCTTTAAGGTTCCTTTACCATTATTCTGCCTACCACAGTAACTAAAGTTATTCATTTAGAACATAAATCAGATATCACTCCTCTAATAAAAACAATCCAGTGGCTTTGTATTTCATTCACAGTAAAAGCCAAAGCCTTTATAAAACCTGCAAAACTCTCGAGATTCCCTCCACTAGATTTTTAAATCTTTTTTTTTTTTTTTTTAACTTTTCATATTGAAATACTTTCAAACTTACAAGGAAGTACAGACCCTAATAGAGAACTCCAGCATACACCTATACCTCCCATCTCCAGGTACCCAGATCCACCAATTTTAGTATTTTGCCATATTTCTCATATCATTCTATCTATCTGTCTGTCCATTTATCAATCCATTTTTCTGAACACTTGGGTGTAGGTTGTTTACATCATGCTCCTTGAACATTTTCCCCAAAACAAGGATATTCACATCTGTAACCAACTTAAGTGCAGTTGTCAAGTTCAAGACATTTAAAATTGATATAAGCCTTAACAGTCTGTGTTCCAATTTTCCATATGTCCCAGTAGTGTCCCTTTGAGCCTTTTTTCCTCCCTTGCTAGATTCTCTCCAGAAGCATATATTGTATTTAATTGCCATTGTCTCTTTAGTTACTCTTTGTTTTTTAAATGGGGGAACATAACATATATATTATATAAACTTTTCCATCTCATCTACTCCCTAGCATACCATTCAATGGTTATTAATCAGGTTCACAATATTGTGGTACCCTCACCACCTTCCATTACTAAACTTTCCTCTGTCCCCAAACAGAAACCCTGCATTCATTATGCATTAACTCCCCATTTCCTCTGCCTCCCATCCCTGAAAACTTGTACTCTTGTTTCTTTATCTATGAGCTTGCATATTCTCCACTATTTTCTTTGTAGCTACCATGGGGTTTAAATTTAACATCCTAAATATGTAACAACCTTCATTGTTTTGATTCCAACTCAACTTCAATAGTAAACAAAAACTATGTTCCTACCCCTCCGTCTCCTCACCCTCATGTAGTTTATATATTATGTTCCCCAAACCACTGATTTATCATTACATTTTATGCACCTGTCTTTTAGATACTGTCGGAAGTAAAAAGTGGAGTTAAAAAACAAAAATACAATAGTACTGGCATTTATATTTACTCATGTTATTTACCCTCAGTGGAGATCTTTATTTCTTCATGCAACTTCAGTCTATTGTCTATTGACCTTTCCTTTCAACCTGCAGAACTCTCTTTAGCATCTCTTGTAGGGCTGGTTTAGTGGTGATGATTTCCCTCAGGTTTTCTTTACCTTGGAATGTCTTAAACCCTCTCTTATTTTTAAAAGCAGTTTTTCTGGATATAGAATTCTTGACTGGCAGTTTTTGCTTTCAGCACTTTAAGTGTCAGCCCCCTTCCTTTTTACCTCCAGAGTTTCTGATCAGAAACTGGTAGTTAATCTTATTGTATGCTCCCTTGTAGGTGCCATGTTGCTTCTCTCTTGTAGCTTTCAGTATACTCTTTATCTTTGGAATTCAACAGTTTGTTTATAACATGGCACAGCATGGGTCTATTTGGGTTTATCCTGTTTTGTTTGTTGAACATCTTGGATATGCATATTTGTGTCTTTCATTAAATTTGGGAAGTTTTCAGCTATCATGTGTTTGAATATTTTCTCTTCCCCTTTCTCTCTTCTCTTTCTGGGCATCTCACAGTGCTTGTGTTGATTTATATGCTTGATGGTTTCTCAGGCTCTGTTCACATTCTTTCTTCTTTCTGCTCCTCAGACTGAATGATTTCAGTTGTAGTATCAAGTTTTCTGCCTTTTTTTCTTCTGCCAGCTCCAATCTGCTGTTGAGCCCCTCTAGGGAATTTTTCATTTCTGTTACTGTGGTCTTCAGTGCTGTTTGGTTCCTTTTCTTAATTGCCATCTCTCTACTGATATTTTCTTTGTGTTCATCTGTTGTTTTTCTGATTTCCTTTAGTTCTTTGTCCATATTTTCCTTTAGCTCTTTGGGCATATTTAGGACTATTTGTTTAAAGTTTTTGTCTGGTATGTCCCAGGTCTGGTCCTCCTCGCTCATGGTTCCTAATGCTTTAATCTTATCCCTTGCATGGACCATCCATTCCTATTTCTTTGCATGCTTTTAAATAATTTGTAGAAATCTGGTCATTTTGGTGTTTTAATGTGCTATTGCTGGAATTTTGGCTCTGGGGCATCTGTTTCTTAAGCTTGTATCATCTAGTGTTCATGATAGACCTTTCCTTGAATGTCAGGTGCTAATAACAGTAAATGAGGAAGAAGGAAAGGAAAACACCTTTCCCAGTCTTTGCAGATTGACTTCTGCAAATGCTCTCCTTCAGGGCTTATCTACACAATGAGTTTGGAGAATAACTCCAATGGCAACAGTAGGGGCCTCCCCATTCTGCGCATGCCCTTTGCATGCACATGTGGCCCTGAGAATTCCCCCATTTACACATTTCCTAATGTTCCCTCTTCAGGTTTCCTCATGGTCCCTGGCACTGCACTGTATTCTTACAGCCAGCAATCTCTTGCTCCAAGCAGCATGACTTGACTGCGCTCCTGCAGCTCTTTGTAGGAAAGCTCACCATCTTCTATATGCAGGGCAAGTTCTGTGATGGTAAGTGCCTCAGACCACCATCAGACAGATCTGGGCAAGACATGCATGCTCCCAGTATGTGCATGAGGATTACTCTACTCCTTCCAGAACTGGGACCAGGGATCTGCCCTGGGAACCACCACTGAGCTGGTGAGGGCTGGGGGAAGTGCCAGCTAGAGTACCAGGAGATCCTACCACCTTTACATAGTCTTTTTCTTTATTTGGCACTTGCCTTATTATTGCAGTCCTTTAAATGTATTCTAGAGCTTTGATGAAGTTGTTTCTTTCAGTCCTTGCTGGTTGTACAAAGCTTCTGGTGGTGGGGCACAGGGGAATGGAGTCCTGATGAATCTTTCTCCACCATCTTGATCAGGGTAGAGCACTCCACTACATTTCTGACATCACCTCCTATTCTTTCCTTCCTGCCCATTCCAACCCAGGCACACCAGAGTCCTTCTAGTAGCTTGAACACAGGCAGGCTCCCTTGTTAAAGATTTCACCCTGACTCTTTCTGTGTGTGGTCCATTCTTCCCTCTGCCTGTCTGTTCTTTCCTCCAATCTTTGCATGACTAATTCTCCCCTTCAAGTTTTCTTCAAATGTCATATTCTTGATGAGATACCTGAGCTCCTCATTAAGAATGTCAACCATCATTTCATTCCTAATTAGGTAAACTAACACTGGTCTCCTTCTCCTGTTCTATTTCTATTCTCAAAGGACTCATCTCCTAACATACCATATAATTTACTTATTTATTATTTTTATTGTTGATTTGCCTCCCCTTCTTATAATTTAAACTCCATGAAAGTGGAGATTATTGTTTGTTTTATCCACTGGTATATCACAACCACTTAGTGCCATGTTCATAGTAGGTTTTCAATAAATACTTTTTAAATTATCCAGTAAATGAATGAAAAAGTCTAATTGTGGCACTTGAGGCACTGGAAGCTGCATTGGAGATTTCCTTGCTGCCTGTCCCATTACACCCATAATCAGGTATCTCTGCTCCTTTCACAACAACCTTGATCTCAAGTATAATTATTACATAAAAAGGAAATCATGTTACTATAATTCCAACACAAATTTAAAAGCAACATTATCTTCACAAACTTGGGGAAATTCAATTCTTTGGATTTCTCATCGCCTTAATAGAGAATAAATTTGCTTTAGGCCTTCTATATATGGGTTTTACAGACAAAGTCTTTCCTTCTCCAGGAAATTAAAACTGCTATAGATTTGGACTTAGTGTGTAAATCATTTCTTTATGTGTATCACAAGGCCTTGAATGATTGATCCTCATTTACCTCTCAAAAAATTGTCTAATCTTCAGAAGAATTAACTTTTGGTCCAACAATAAGTAAATGGCAATTGATTAATTTACTTAAATGTTGTGAAGCTTTATGTTTTCCTGTTAAAATACATAATTGTATTAGACAAAAAACAATCCAATTTGGGTCTATTGGTTGACTGTGACTTTACTGGGCTCACCTGAGCTTAGTGACATTTGGCTATATGCCATCTGTTGTCTCTTTCTGGAACTCAAGTGAACTGCTGCTTTGTGGAGCATACTATTCTCATGAAGATCAGAGAAGCTCCAAGACAAATGGAAACATACAATACTTCTGAAAGCCTCTGCTTCAACTCATACACTGACACTTGCACCCACTCTCCATTGGTCAAAGCAAGAGTCACACAGTCAAGCTAAAAATCCGAGGTCAAGAGTATGCTATGCTCCGCCAACTAGAAGAAAGGAAATTGCTGGAAACAATAATTCAGTCCAGCACACTACCTCATTGAGTTGTGGAGATAAGTAAATGTGTATATTGCATTATTTGTAAATAATAAAGCCTTAATGTAATTATTAGTAGGAAATATAAACGGAAAGAGCTTTAGTCAATGGGACATTATTGTGGATTTTAGAAATGGGTAAAGGAAGGCTAAGAGGCATGGAAAGAATGACTAAAAAATATATGATACTTAACTTTACAGAAATTAAAAGAGTAAAAGGTGGAAGAAATAGCATAGTTTACAGCAGCCTGGTGAAGAATTTTAAATTAGAGAGACTTTATCATGAACATCATCTAGCATTGTCTAGGTTGACACTAAAGTAATGCTTACTTGTGAATAATTCCTCTTCAGGAAATATTATGCAATGTATTCTAACAGTCAGCTTTTAAAAGAATCTTTTTATTGTTAAAACTTTTGATGTATTCTTAGATCTGATAATTTTTCTTTTTGAATTAGCAGGTAATAAGCACTGTGTAATTATGTGCCCAGTAAGCACTGTAATTTAATCTTGGATTTCTCTGACCCCAGCCTCTAGGTAAATAGTGATTTTTAATATACTTATATGCTCTAGGTGCCAAGATGCTCTGAATCCTTGTTTCATCAGTTTTCTACTCCAACTCTTTTCTGGTGGCTTCTATATTTTGGAACAGAGAGAGGATCAAGTTTTCACTATTTATAAATGGGGGACCCCTCCCTCAAATCCTTGTTTTCTTCTCCCTACTACAGTGATTCTCAAATGATCAGTCTGGGGCTTTATGAGCTCTGTTTTTTACATTTTTCATTCCTTTCTCAATCCACTTCAGTCTTTTTTTTTTTTTTTTTTTTTTTTTTTTCTTCTATCTAATGTCAAATCCAATGGAAAACTTCCAGTCTTTATTCTACTTTGGCCTCTCTGATATTTGATACTTGGAGACATTCTCCTTTAATCCCTCCCTTCTTTTGGCTGTAATAACACCTCACCATTGGTGCCCCTTCATCTCAATAACAACTCCCTCTTCTTTTTTATTGACTGTTCTTTGTCATCCTTTTATGATATGGTGTTCTTCAAGAATTCATTGTTCTCTCTTCTTTTGTTAATTTATGCACTCTCATCCATATCCCAGATCTAACCGCTATCTCTCTGCTGTTAAACCTAGTTTAACTTGTTTCTGAATTCCAGATCCATTCCCCTGCTTACTTGTCATCTTCATTTAGATAGCTGGCATGAACTTCAAACTCTTTGAGTCCAAATGGAAATCAGTATTCTTAGCACCCTTCTCTTCTCCTCCTTCCCCTCTTATATTTTAAATATCAGTTAAGGATGATGTTTAGAAGGAGCTCAGTCTTTTAAATTAAATAGAAGTTGTTTATAATCTTGGCCATTTCGTATATTAAGGCTAAGATTATTTTATTCATAGTATTTTAAAGCCAATAGAAGGAGAAAAATTGACGTAATTTTTGTTGAACAAATTTAGAAACATTAGTTCCCAAATGGAGACTATATTTAAAACTGTTCTAAGAGTGATTATTTGCAATTTTTAAAGTTACTTTGTATCTGGAGAAGTAACTCAGTCATCTGAACATGAGAATGGAAACCTTGTTTTTTTTCTTTGAATATATGTCTTAACTCCTAATGCATTGCTATTTGCAAGGCTTTCTAACAGAATCATGTTAATTTTGTAACTTCAGTATCATCAAAAGAAATACTTACTGTGCATTATATAGTATAAAACAACTTCACTTCTGTATGTTTTTTTGAACTTTATACTATAAAACTGAATTATTCCTAACCAAGGAGTACATAAAAATGGAATAAAAAGCCATGAACTATTCTCATTCAGTTTTCCGGGAATTTGTATGTCAAAGCAGACTTTCAAGAATTAGATCATAATGGTATAAATTAATCTTGGCTACAACCTATGAGAGCAAAATTCTTGGTTTTGGGGTTGATGGGTGAGACTATTGGTCAATGGAGTGATTTAATGCAACTCATGGGAATGAGGAGATAAGATAGTTTAGAAATGTACAGGGGCAAAGAAAAGGAGGTTCACTAAAATCTTGAAATACAGAGAAAAATATATTTTAAGCCTTCAAGTATCGCAAATTTCTAAAATATCTCAGATAGAGGGATGCCCTTTGCTTTGCCTTTTATGTTAAAATTTTATTTTTTAACTTGTTTCCATTCCTGAAAATATGCCATTATAGAATTAGTTCTTTTTGCTCCTAGAATGCTAAATACTAATTCACTATAATTTGTGGCTTGTAAAATAAATATATACCTTAGATTCTTGAGCAAAACTGAATTAGTAAGATCCCTTAAAACTAGAAAACAGGCACCAACTGTGCAGTTTCTGGTGAAAAAGCATCTTGACTATATAAATTCTAAGGCAGTATAAAAAACATATTGACCCAATAATGCTTTCAGAATTATTCCCTCACTGGCATGTATGAAGGCATATTGTATAGAGATACAGTTCTCCACTTTAAAAGTTTATGAGAAGAAATTGTATCATCTTTGGTTCCCTGGAATTCATAGGTTACTTACTTGACTCTAGGGAGGATCATTGTTTTCAACAATCTGTTGTAGTGTTCATAATGTCTAGGAAAAATGCTGTCCCATGATGCAGTTATGACTGTCATATTTTCTCCCCATGTGGATAACCCTGAAATGACCACAAGGGCCAAGACCACAAGTAATATGTAGAATCCCATGAGCAACTGGATGGCTTCATTACTATTAGTCCCCCAGGATTTAATTTTCAGCTCAGGCAAGTTTTCTCAGGTTTTTATCTTTCAGTTGTAATCTGAAAAGCTTGTCTCAATTTAAGGCAGTTGTTCACAAACAAATAAACTTGAAAGCTTGATATACTTTTGCATCATTTGGCACTGATTAAGTTTGTAAATGATGAAAAATAGTCATGGCTTTATGCTGACATTTTCCACAAATTCATAGCTCTGTTTTTCTCCATGAAATATCTCATATATGAGTAAAAAATAATATAAACTGATAGCATGCATTTTTAATTTTGAAATTGTTCATTAGGAACATTTTTGATAATGCATTATAGTAATTTATTAAAATATTCTTTCTGTTTTATTTAATAGTGGTTTTTTTTTTCACTCTAAAAGTAATGCATGCTTAATTAATGAGTTTTGAAAACTCAGAAAGTCACTCTCTCAAACTAGTTAGTGTTTTGGTAAATTTCATTTTAGATTTTCTCTCTCTTTACATGCACACACATATACACACACACAACTCACATATCTACACTATATCTTGATAGATATTGACATATAAATATAAACATAAATTTGTTAAAACAAGCAATATTATGTCTTGTGCTTCCTGTTTAAAATTATATCAACACATTCCTAATGTAGTATATTAATATTATAAATTTATAATGCTATTGTCGGAAACAAAGTGGTACCTGTAAGGGAATAAACTCTCTCTCGGTTCTGGAGGAGAAAAGAATTTATTTACGATCTTGCAAGATGGGGCGTCCAGCCAAACACGCGGAAGGCTGGCGCGCCAGAGGAAGAGAATGGCGATCTTTAAATCTCCTACTCCTAATTCGCAAGTCCCTCCCCTGTTTCTCCATTGACTGGGTACTACAGAGGTTACAGCCTATCCGAGAACACTAACTAATTCATCTTTTGAGATTTTAATTTGTACAGCCAATCCCAGAGAGCCAACTAGCTCATTATTGAGATTTTGAACTGATTAGCCAATCCCCCCCAAATTTTTATTTTTTTGCTGTGAGTTCCCGCCTCTGATACTACCTCATGTCTCTTTACATCAGGCAGATTCTCTCTTCTCTTTGTCTGAGGCTTGTTTAAACTGGTTTTGCCTCCATTTCCCTTATTCCATGCTGTCTCTATGTGAAAACGAAACTTATTCCTTTCTTACACTATTACCAATGAAAACAATGTTTTCTATATTTTTTCAGTGTATTGCATTTATCTTTTTGTGAATCATGAATTTATTCCTGTTGCTGATATATATATTTCAATCTTAACATTTCTCTCACCCATATTTATGCTCTTTCTATTCTTTCTTTTATAGATAGAGATAGTAATCCTTTGGGTCAGTGAATTGACCTTATAATAATTCTTCATGCGTGTGATGGTTCAGTACATGTGTCAACTTGGCTAGGTTATGGTGTCTAGTTGTTTGGTCAATCAAGCACTAGTCTGATTGTTAGTGTGAAGGTATTTTGTGGATTTAAGTCATTTTGTCAGTTGATGTCGTCTATGGCTGATTACCTCCTCAATCAACAAAGGCAATCGCCTTCAGCAATGAGAGAAGTCTCATTCAATCAGTTGAAGGCCTTAAAGGGAAAACTGACTATTTCAGCAATCAGAAAGATGAATTTTTATGTCTTCTGCAGCCAGCCAGCTTTTCTTGGGGGAATTTATTGAATTAGAGTTCCCAAATTGCGGCCTGCTTTTGGAATTTGGATTTGCCAATCCCCATGATCACATGAGCCAATTTCTATAATCAGCCTCTTAAAAAAATATATATATATATCCTCTTGGTTCTGTTTCTCCAGAGAACCCTATTACAATATATTAAAGATACCTTTTGTTTTTTGTATTTACGCAAATATATTCCTAATTTGCTTTTGCTTATTTAAGAATAATTTTTTTCTCATAAATTGGGAAAGATTTTAGTTGTTTATGCTTGTCAAATCTGTCATCCCATTCTTTTAATAACTTCTATTACTTCTAAACTTAGAGGAATTTTTCTTTTTAATTATTTTGATCAGTATTCATTGTATGTGTGTATATATATTAGATTTATATATTTTTGTTTGATTTTTATATATTTAACTTTTTAATCCAGCTTAGATTTATTTTAGCTCTAAGAGGGAGAAACATTTTGAAATTTTTTGATTTTCAATTTGACTTATTGTCTCAACATTATGATGATTCTTTTAAATTTAATTTTTATATAAACCAGGATTTACTTTTACAAATTGTTTTAAAAAGCAGTCTCTGACAAAGAATTACCTCTTCTCTCCAACACTTTCTAGTTTGAAACTAGTTATTAATAATCTCTTTGTCTCAGTTTCCTCATCTGTACAAAGGGGGACAGTAATAATAATACTTCTCGCAAGTAGTTCTCTGAAAGACTGAGTTAGCTCATGTTACTAAGTATCCTAAACCAGACTGTTTGTGTTACTATTTACACTGAAATGTTTTAATAGTTTTTTGTTTGTTTGTTTTTCAGTAATATATTACAGGATTTTTGTAGTTGTATAATATCCTTTACTATTTAAGTACAATTCTTTTTAGTTATTTGTAAGATGTCTAAATTTAAGTTTTTTTGCTAAATATTTTGATTAAACAGAGCTATATATGTAATAACTACTCAACATATATTTATTTAAACAATCATTAACTAAAACTGTGAAACAGTCAAGGATTTATTGAACATAGAACATACTCAGTCACAAAGACGACTAGTCCCTAAGGATTAGATTATAGGATTATAGGTAATTGATTGTTCTGGTCTCTTTGCCTCAAAATCTCTCATTTTCTTAAGAAGTGTTGCCACAGGGATGGGGTCTCTTATTTTTCCATCTAGCCATCCATCCACCCATCCATCCACAGGTGTATCTGTCTATAATCTATATATTGTTGTTTGAATAACATTTTATGTATGTTTAGCCTTAATTGTGATCTAAGGAAATATGTAAAATTGAAACATTCATGTTTTTCCTTCATTTGGTAAATTGTCATTGGTAAATTTAAATTGCCTGCTGTTTCCAGGCTTATCTGTGGTAACTCATCTCCTGACCCTAAGTTGCACAGATCAATGGATTTCTTTTAATTCTGGGAAGCTGTCTTATTATCTTTTAACTTTATGATTTTTTGCTGGCTTTTCCATCTGCTTGGCTAATTCCCATTTAATCTCTAGGTCCCGACTTAAAATCGCTTTCTCTAGGAAGACTTCCCTGAACCCTTAACCTGCATGAGTTCTATCATGGGGTCTGCACTTATCATTATGCTTATTAAACATTAATTATTTGTCCTACTTGCTACCACAGGACTGTTGTATTATGCATGTCTCAGTCAATTTTGTACCCACAGTGATTAGCATTGGACTTGGGACATAGAGGAAATAAAAGAAATAATAAAACTGAAAACAGAGACTTTACTTGCATTTTGATATTCTTGAAGCTATAAAACACTGACATCATACACAGTTCATACATATTTTGCATTGAAGTACAATTGAAAACTCTTTTTGACATTCCCAGTTTCTGTTCACACTTAGTAAAAATCAATGCTTTTACAGTTTTGAAGTGTTTGTTTATTCAAAAGACCTTCTTGGCTGTCTGTGGGAAATAGTATTGCCCTCAGAGCTCCTGGCAAGAGACACCCCCACAGTGGGTCCTGTGTTTTAGAGAACTTGTTCTGGCCATGCTCCTGCAGCCCCACCTCACCCCCACCTATGGGCAAGGAGATTATGGGGCCACGGGGTGAGAGCACATACACTTCTCCTTGACCCAATATTCTGGGTAACTGGAACCAGGAGATTCCCTGTTCAAATGGCCCCAAACTACTTCTGTAACCTGTGTTGGGCATTTTATGGCATGTCTTCCTGAGGATAGAGTGTGCATCCAGTGTATGCAACCCTAGGCTTGCAGAGTGGCCAAGGGGCAGCTCTGAGGAAACCAATGGAACTAAGGTACCCTAGATAGTCCACATGTGTTGGTTCAAGGTGCCTTGTGATGAAGGCTGTCAGGAGTAGGAAAAGAAGGAGAAGGAGGATTATCTAGGGCCCAGAGATTGTGTGGCCACTTTTTACTATACCATCTTGTTCCAGATGATTGTGAAGTTACGTTTGTCAGGGTAGGACATTAGAACATACTTTTTTAAATAGATATTCTATATGTTTTGGTAATTTTAAGAATTGATTTATCCATTTTATATATTTTGACTTATGATATAAGGGGTATAAGGGCTTCATTTGTATTATTGTCCCAGGCCCTGCAACTATCAGGGATGGGTCTCTTGGAAAATGCCTAAATTTGTAGCATGCATATGAACAAGACTTTGTGTAATCTTTCTCTGGTATCTTATGAGATCTCCAACAAAGATCCCATAAAAATTAGTCATATATTCTGTACTTTGATCACATAATTGCAACTAATATCCCCTCTTCAAAATTACTACAAGCCTTAAAATACAGTTAATACTTCTTTGGGCCAATATTATTTTTACAGATTCAGAATATCAGATATATTTGCACTTTTAGCTTTAGTACATTTTCTTTCAAGATCTGTTATAGATTTCTTTATCATCCAAGATCACTTTTTTTAATTAATAGAAAAATAAAGTGTCCTCATGAAAGAGGAAGAAATTACACCTTTGAAATACATTTTCCTTAAGCTTATGGTTTATCAGGTTAGAACTATTGTTCTATTATATAAATCAATTAATATCAACAACCATGGTGGCCTGGGTGGCTATAGAAAAAATGTAATTGATTAACCTTTCAGATAACACTGGTCAGCACTAAAGCATAATCCTGTGGCTTGTATTTCTTAGTTACATTCACTAAAGAATATTCTCCTCAAAAAAGATCTAATATGAGTATAATGGTGTTTTACGATTCTAAAACATAAATAAGATACTTTCCGAAATGCAAAGTTGCCAAGACTTCACCCAACTTCTCTGTAGAATCATTTCTTCAAATGACTTGCTCCACAATTTAGACACAAAGAAAATGTAAGAATAAAGAAGCATAAGAACTAAGGATTGTGTTATAGTTGAAGAGGCTGTGGTCCAATGAAGTTAAGTGACTTGCTGAAGATCACATGGTGAGTCAGTGGCACTTCCATGATTAGCTCTCAGGTCCCTACTTCCAGTGCTGGTGTAGGGAGCTCTGCCCGGCATATACAGAGTAGTATAGTGACCTAGAAGCTGCTTCTACAAGCCTGTCATTCATTAAACTTAATTTGATTATAAAAATTATATGAATATCAGCTTGATCAGGGGTTATAACTCTGCTTTTAGTTCTTGTCAACCTAATTAATCCAAAATAATAGTTACAAATATATTTTTAAGTTTCATAAAATCCGTCTCTTTTAAATTAACCTAAATGTAAAATCCGTAGGAGGAGGAAATATCCTCATATGGGAAAGTCCATCTGCAAGGCCCAAATTGAGACGGAATAGGTATTTGGATGTTTGTATCATCTTTATATTTTTCATAGTTTTTGACCCTGTTCAGGTCTTAAAAAATACAGTTCTTCTCCGTCCTTTAAGATCATTTATTTCAGTATCTCTCTCCCTTAACACATATGGGAGCTTGTATAATTTTTAATAAGTTAGAAATAAAGGAATAGTTTTCCCTTAGGTATTCCGGGACCTGCATTTAAAATTGTTCACATAATCTCATTAGTTTGGGATCAAAATTTATTGAATAGAATTTCTGTTAACTGAAACAATGGAAGACAGCCCTCTCTGGATTTCTTTTTTTGGTGACAGAACCAATGATTGACTGCCAAGATGATTTATGGTTGTCCTTTTAAAATGAAAGAGAAATGACAGAACTACTTTTTAGCAATAAGCCTATTGCTTAAGAATCAGTTATTATTCTTTTTTCAGGAGTAAAAATATGAAAGATTCAAACTTATATTGGTGGTATTAAGAATTAAGTATATTATTAGAAGAATTTGGATATTGATGAATGCTGAGTTTCACCTTATATGCTACTAAAATTTTATTGGATTAAAAATTAAATGTAGAAAAATCAATTAAAAAGCAAGAAAATTATTTATAGTATTATAAACCCCTGATATGGAAAGTTGTGCCAAAATACAAGCAGCAAAAGATATTAGAAAACAAAATGTCAATAAAATAACTACATAAAACTTATAATTTTATGTGTCTAGAAAAAATAATAGAATCCAAATTTTAAGATAAAAAATGTATTTGGAAAAATGGCATTATTTATGTATAAAAAATGCAAATAACCTAAAATCCCAATTGATTGGGAATTGGTCAATAAATTAGGTTATTTTTACTTAATGGACTTTAAACACCACCTAAATGTAGTACATGATTCCTTTCTGATAGCATTAAATGCTAGCAGACTAATATTAATTGATAAAAGCAAAATAAAATTTCTATATGAAGGATAGACAAAACAATATTTAAAAAAATCTGATCCTAGAACAGACTGAAGAAAATCTGTCAGAATGTTAATTAGTAATACTTGAGGTGATAAGAATCTGTGCTTTTCTTTTTCATATTTTTCTTTATGTTCCTATAATTCTGAGTACTTACTACTTTTGTAGTTGAAAAGAATTAAAATGTTTTAAGGGAAAAGATTAAACAGTAAGGAAAAAGAGAAAACATTAATTATAGCTAAAAGTGTTATAATGAAGGCACCAATCTCTTCATTTCACAAACTATTAAAATGACTCTAGAGGTTTTAAAAAATGTTCACAAATTCTTTATTGCTCCTCCCATTAAGAGGTGGGGATCTATGTCCTCTCTCCTAAATTAGTGCTGGCCTTAGTGACTCACTTCTCATCGATTGAGGTACCTGGAGTGATGCTGAGTGCTTTCCAAAGGTAGGCCATTAAGGCAGTGCAGATGCCTCCTGGAGACCTAGATGACCTCCAGTGACCCAGGCTCCTAACCATTGAGCCACCCCCAGCTAACGAGTCTCCCAGCTGAGGCCAAAGATACTTTGGAGCAGAGTGAAGTGGTTCCTGCTCTACTCTCTGAAATTCTGACCCATGGATATGATTAAATAATTGTTTTAATTTGCTGAGTTTCAAGGTATGTTTTCATGTAGCAATAGTAACTGGAATAGAATATAACCTATAAACCATGGGCTGCCGTAACAAAACCTCAAACATGTAGCTCTGGAACTGGATGTAGGTAGAAGCTAGAAAGGCCTTGAGGACCTCAGTGCAAATCCCCTGTGTCCTGCTGTTTCTTCAATAAATATCAGTGTTCGAAGGCAAAAGTTATCCAATTCTTACTATCGTGAGCATTTTTACCAAGTATGTTTCCCATCAGGAATTAAGACATTTATTGGACTGAGAGCAATTCCTGAATAAAAAGAAAATGGACAATTAATATTATTGTTTCTGTCCAGAACTTCAAACTTTTTGTTATATTGTGAAATTATGGAGGCTTTTTGTAGAAAAGAAAAATTTCAGAGGGAAGAGCAATAAGAACCCCAAAATGATACATCTATTCATTATTATGAAAATTGGTCAGTGAACAGAAAGAATCACACATTTATTCTACCATTGCCTGGATAAACTCTATCCTCTATTCAGGTTAATATTTATAAAAGAAACACAGCCAATAGATATAAGTAATGGTAAAATTAGAAAATCAATATTTGGCAACACCTAATGAAATACTGTATCTAGATAAAGATAAGCAAGTGAATACTAAAATCAATAGGTCAAAGATTGATAGGGATCTTTAAAATAGAGGGCTTAGGGGGATCCAACTTCACATTACTAAAAGTTGAAAACCAGAATTTTAATGCCTCATAATATAGAAAGGAAATATACAGTGATGTTAGTGAAGTATAAATATATCCCCCCCACCACACCACATGCACAAAGATCAAAACTAAATGTAATTAGACCTCCAGAGCTGTATCATTCAATACAGTAGCCACTAGCCACATGTGACTATGGTAACTCCTTTTACTATCTTTGTAATTTTTTTTTTTGTAAATCTAAAACTGTTCTAAAATAAAATGTTTATTTAAAAAATAAATTGCAGATTTTCCTGATTTTGAAAAAAATCCAAAATTAACATAAAACTTTACTGTTTGCTTTTTGAAGATATTTATAAGGTACTGATATTCTGTACTAGATCAAACTTCACAATAGGAGACATGAAAGAAAAAATAAAATAGTTTTTACAAAACAACTTGAATGAAAGACCTCTAAATTTGTTACAATTTTGGTGTCATAAAAGTTTATCTCAGAATGTTTTCAAGGACAAATATCAATATACTTTACATAAAAGTGTTTTCAGTATTTTCAGTGTAACTAGCAGGAGTGGCATTGGCATAATAAAAACAATGCCATTTTGAAAAGAAAGAGGAATAGAGATTTATGAAGAATATGGATTTTATTCTATTTCAATATCTAATTTCTTCCACCCATAAAATACTAAAACACATTGGGTTTCATATGATTATCTTCAAATAAGCAATTTGTTTATAACTCATTAAACTTGACATACATTAGTTATCCTTTGTCTCTACGAATAGTAAGATCCAGATAAGTGAGAAATAGAAGTTATTTTTTAAAAGTTATTAAAAAAAAAACAAAAAGTGGGATGTGACTCCCAGGGATGATGAACCTGGACCATCATTGGATTGGGAAAATCTTGACCAAAAGGGGGAAGCGAAATGAAACTAAATAAAGTTTACTCAGTGGCTAAGAGATTTCAGATGTAGTTGAGCGGTCACTCTGGACGGCATTCCTATATGCTATATAAATAACCAGTTTTAGTTTTTAGTATTTTGGAATAGCTAGAAGGAAATACCTGAAACTGTCAAACTGCAACCTAGTAGCCTTGATTCTTGAAGACAATTGTAAAACTATAGCTTACATGGTATGACTGTGTGATTGTGAAAACTTTGTGGCTCACAGACCCTTTATCCAGTATATGGACAGATGAATAGAGACATAGGGATAAATATTAAATGAAAAACAGAGTGGGATGGAGGGAGGGATGGAATGCTTTGGGTGTTCTTTTTCCCGTTTATTTTTTATTCCTATTTTTATTTTTTTTGGAGTAAGGAAAATGTTCAAAAACTGATTGTGGTACTCCCAGGGTAGTAAATCTCCCTGGCAACGCAGAGAATGACTCCCGGGGATGAATGTGGACCCGGCATCGTGGGACTGAGAGTATCTTCTTGACCAAAAAGGGGATGCAAAATGAGACGAAATAGTTTCCGTGGCTGAGAGATTCCAAATGGAGTCGAGAGGTCACTCTGGTGGACATTCTTATGCACTATATAGATAACACCTCTTAGGCTTTAATGTATTGGAATAGCTAGAAGTAAATACCTGAAACTACCAAACTCCAACCCAGCAGTCTGGACTCCTGAAGACAATTATATAAGAATGTAGATTACAAGGGGTGACAGTGTGATTGTGAAGACCTTGTGGATCACACCCCCTTTATCTAGTGTATGGATGAGTGGAGGAATGGGGATAAAAACTAAAGGACAAATTGGGTGGGATGGGGGGATGATTTGGGTGTTTTTTTCACTTTTATTTTTTATTCTTGTTCTGGTTCTTTCTGATGTAAGGAAAATGTTCAGAGATAGACTGTGGTGATGAACGCATAACTATGTTATCATACTGTGGACAGTGGATTGTATATCATGGATGATTGTATGGTGTGTGAATGTATTTCAATAAAACTGAATTTAATAAAAAAAAAACTGATTGTGGTGATGAATGCACAACTATATGATGGTACTGTGAACAGTTGATTGTACACTGTGGATGACTGCATGGTATGTGAGTATATCTCAATAAAACTGAATTTAAAAAAACATTAAATAAGTTATATGATATAGGTATGGAATTCAATGGAACCTAATCTGTAACCTTTACAAGTGAAGTTATCTCCAATTACTGGTATGAAATAAACAAATGGCCATTAAACTTCCATCACAGAGAATTAGTAAGAATTAATGCAAAAGAAGAAAATTCCAGAATAAAATTAATGAAATAAATAAATGAAACAAAACTCTTATATATAAACAAGACTTTTTTTTTTCCTGGAAAATAAGTAACAATGATCTTTAAAGGTAATTTTATTAGGGCATATTAAAATAAATTATTTGTAAAAAAAGGATGTTCCAGTCAGACTAAATGGCAGTAGCAGATTTATTTCCAAATAATTGAAATAGGAGTGCTTAGGCAACAAAAAACACTTGGTTTTGTTCTTTAGAGTGCCTATATTAAAATAGTTGTAGGTGGGGCTGGTGTGAAAATAAAAGAATTTGAATCCAGGGCAATGTATTTCTATTGCTCATTAGTCTATGAATATCAGTGAAGTTCTTGATCAGGAACATTTTAGAAATATTAATTAGGTGAAACAATGCAGTAAAAATTGAGGTTAGAAAAAAAGTGACATAACACCACTGAGAAAAACAAAACTAGTTATGTCACTTCTTTGATTTAAACTTTCCACTGCCTTCCCATTGTTCTTAAGATAAATTCCAAGAATTAAAAACATGTGGTCAGAAAAATAAAAGAATGGGTGTCAAAAAACCCAAGAGTCTGGAAGGGGCACTAATTGGAATCATTAAAGAGGATTAGTGAATCACTGCTATCAAGACAAGATTTTAAATTTGGAGATTTTAAAGTCACTTGAAAGCTGTCTTCTGGTGATCGTTGTTGTGAGAATCCTAGGAATAAAGTGAGAAAAAAATGGCAAGGAATTTGTAGGGGTAAATAAACAGAAATAGTGAGTGTAAACTACTATTTTTCAAGAAATGAACCTTTACTTTTTCACTGTTATAAAATAGCTATGAGGGACTCGGGCAAGATGGCGGCAAAGAGAGGAGTGGAAGCTAAGTAGTCCCCCTGGAACACCTACAAAAAACCAGAAACAACTAGTAAATAATCCAGAATAACTGCAGGGGGACAAACAAGACCATCCACTCATCATACACCAACCTGAATTGGGAGGAATGCCCGAGAACACAGCATAAAATCTGTAAGTAAAACCTGCGGAACCAAGTCGTGAGACCCCCTCCCCCATAGCCCGAGCTGCAAAGCCTCGTGGTGCCAGAGAGAAGCTCTCTCCCATCAAGCGAATATAGCTCAGCTGAGCTCCAACTGGGGTTTTAAGTAGCGAGTGTGAACTGCTCACTACAGGTACGCATCCCCAAAAACAGACAGAGGCTTTGGGTGACGACTGACCTGGGAGAGCCGGAGGGTCGCCTTGGACTGGGTCTGAAGGGGACTGTTTCTTTTTTGGCTCAGTGGAGAAAGCCCCAGTCATTTTCAGTTTCCAGGGCTGTGACTCGGGGAAGGGCGGAGACAGCACAAGCAGAGAGAGAGACCATTGAAATGCTAATGACCTCCACTTGAGGGGTCTGTCTTCTCTAGGAGGAAAGGGGTGGGGCCCTTTCCATTCAGAACCAGACCCCAGAGCCTGGGGGAACACGGCCATACCTCCTCACACCAGTCAAGAATTACAGGCTAACAGGCGCCACCTGCTGGGCAGGAAAGCACAGTGACCTGAGGCATCAAAGGGTGGAGCAATTTTCTAAGACATACGCGCAGGGAAACCAGATACTGAATATTTCTTCCCTCTGGGACCTGAGCCTGTTCTGGTCTGGGAAAACCTGATTTGGATAACCAAGGAAACCATGCCTAGACAACAGAAAATTACAACCTACACTAAGAAAAACAAAGTTATGGCCCAGTCAAAGGAACAAACGTACACTTCAACTGAGATACAGGAATTTAAACAACTAATGCTAAATCAATTCAAAAAGTTTAGAGAAGATATTGCAAAAGAGATAGAGGCTGTAAAGGAAGCACTGGACATGTATACGGCAGAAATCAAAAGTTCAAAAAAACAACTAGTAGAATCTATGGATGAAAGGCACAACACAAGAGATGAAAGACACAATGGAAACATACAACAGCAGATCTCAAGAGGCAGAAGAAAACACCCAGGAACTGGAGAACAAAACACCTGAAAGCCTACACGCAAAGGAGCAGATGGAGGAAAGAATGAAAAAATATGAGCAACGTCTCGGGGAACTCAAGGATGAAACAAAGTACAATAATGTACATATCATTGGTGTCCCAGAAGGAGAAGAGAAGGGAAAGAGGGCAGAAGCAATAATAGAGGAAATAATTAATGAAAATTTCCAATCTCTTATGAAAGACATAAAATTACAGATCCAAGAAGCGCAGCGTACTCCAAACAGAAGAGATATGAATAGGCCTACGCCAAGGCACTTAATAATCAGATTATCAAATGTCAAAGACAAAGAGAGAATCCTGAAAGCAGCAAGAGAAAAGTGATCCATTACATACAAAGGAAGCTTAATAAGAATATGTGCAGATCTCTCAGCAGAAACCATGGAGGCAAGAAGGAAATGGTGTGATATATTTAAGATACTGAAAGAGAAAAACTGCCAACCAAGAATCCTGTATCCAGCAAAGCTGTCCTTCAAATATGAGGGAGATCTCAAAATATTTTCTGACAAACAGACAATGAGAGACTTTGTGAACAAGACACCTGTCCTACAGGAAATACTAAAGGGAGCAATACAGGGTGATAGAAGACAAGAGTGTGTGGTTTGGAACACAATTTTGGGAGATGGTAGCGCAACAATGTAAGTACACTGAACAAAGGTAACTATGAATACGGTTGAGAGAGGAAGGTGGGGAGCATGTGAGACACCACAAGAAAGGAGGAAAGATAAAGACTGGGACTGTGTAACTTGGTGAAATCTAGAGTATTCAACAATTATGATAAAATGTACAAATATGTTCTTTTACGAGGGAGAACAAGCAAATGTCAACCTTGCAATGTGTTAAAAATGGGGAGGCATTGGGGGAGGGATGCAATCAGCATAAACTAGAGGCTGTAACTAATAGAATCATTGTATTATGCTTCCTTTAATGTAACACAGGTGATATACCAAGGTGAATGCAGATAAGAGGGGGGGATAGGGGAGGCATGTTAGACACTTGACATTGGTGGTATTGTCTGATTCTTTATTCTACTTTGATTTAAGGTTATTTTTCCTTTTGCTGCTTCCTAGCTGTCATTTTTTTTTTTTCCTCTTTCTTTTGCCTCTCTACCTTCTTTGACTCTCCCTCCTGCCTTGTGGAAGAAATGTAGATGCTCTTATATAGGTAGTGGTGAAGGTGGTGAACACATAAATGTATGACCATGCAGAGAACCATCGATTATTTACTTGGGATGGAATGTATGGTGAGTGAACAAAACCATATTAAAACAGCTATGGTCACCTTTGTTGCTTTTATGCAGATTTCTCAGCGTTCTCTGTTCTATTTCAGTCAGCTCTTTGAGTGAGTGGGTTTAAAACAAAGATTTGTGACCAAACTTTGTGTGCAAACAATATGATCAGAAGAACCAAGAACTAAATCTAAGGAAGCTAAATCTAAGGAAGGGGAGACCACAAAAGGCAATGGAACACATTGCTGAAAGGTGTGCAGGCATTGACAAAGAATATTCCTTTTTTTTTTCCTCAAAAAAAAATGGGGCTGAAAGCCACAGGTGTGTCTTTGTGTCTGTTGGCTGTTTAAAGGACACCTTTAGATAGACTTCTGACTTTTAGGTAATTTCTGACTTCTTTAACTATAACTTTCCCTGTAGTAATTTATGAGACATGGGCTACTGGTCCTAACAAAATATATTAAAATATTCAAAGCAAAAATAATTTTGGTCTAGAGTCAAACATACTATATCAACTGATGTCTGCCTACCTTGACCTGTTTTTGCCTTCCCATGTTAAGTTCTTGTTTTCCATATCTTCAGCTTTCACCCATTCATAAATGACTTTCTCTGGCTGTCCTTGACTTAGAGTGGTATTTCTTAACCCTAAGCTGGTTCATCTCCAGCCTAAGCTACTGCTCAGCTTGGCTGCTCCTGACTGGTTTTATTCATCCGCTCTTTAGGCCTTGGTATAATAGCAAAATTGTACTTTTTATTCCCCAGTCATACACTAAAAATGATCCTTGCTATTTCTGAATTGGAGTGAATGAATCTTTGAAGCCCTGTCTTTCAGTCTACTACTTTATATTATAATGTAGCATAGCTGGTATAGCATGGACTTCATTCAGCATCTGAAGACTAGTCCTCAAAGGCATGTATATTACATGGTCAATAATCAATTTTTATTGTTTCCATAAATTAAACAGTAGAGTAAGTATCATAACTTTTAATGACTATTTGAACTTTATCCTTTGTAAAAATATTTACAGGAGAGATGCTATTTTAAAGTAGATAGGTTATTTTTTTTTTCTTGAAATGTTAAGATTTCCTTGACTTCTTTAAGATATCTTATGGTTTCCTCTTATTATTTGCAGCTTTGGCTAACAAAATATTACAAACCTACAACTTTCCTGTATCTAGAGCTCTAAAGTTGCTTACAGTCATTGTAGATACTCTGCCTTGATAGTGGAATACCATGTTTTCTAAAATAATGCATTGCAATGAAAAAACCCTCATTATTTTGATCATACCTTTTTTTAATTATTCCTTATGAAAGCTAGGTAATGATGGGCAGGATCTTTCTCTAAGTATTTATTCAGCTTTTATTTTACCAATAATTAATCTCTCTATGGATCTTCACATAATTCTGCCTAACAATAACAATTTAGTTCATGTTAATATATAATGGAACCCCCCCGCCCCGCTTCCACTAAATTTTGGATTATTTTGCTTTCTCTTTATTTAGCTTCAAATTAGACATTTGTCAAGAGGATTTCCTATTCTCTTAAGTACCTGAACATCTTTCCATATATAGCAGATTTATTTTTGAATACTTATTTAGTAATGTAATTTATGTTGTAAAAATGAGGAAAACATAAATTGAAAGAGATGGGAATAAAAGAGTAGTAAGAAAAAAATAAGGGAGAGAAAAAGGAAGAATTGACCTATATTGATATCTAGCTATTTATTAGGAAAGAAAAGTAGCAAGAGGGACAGGACGGTTAATGGTTTTGGAGGGTAACTCTTAGTTCCAATTTCTTGGCTTTCTAGAGTAATCCTGACCTCTCTCCCTGCCCGCTTTCAGCCTCCACCCCACTGGATAGAGATAATCTGACTGATGAATTTGAAAAAAAAAAGCATTGTATATTCTTGGTTCAAGCCCTTTGGATTTTCTTGGCTACTACATACCATAAGTTCAAGAGGCACAGATCCTTTGGAGAAGCCCTGAGCTTTTTCAGCATGGCCTATGACTAGGTGGATATATTTCATTCTGGAGTATAGCACTGAGAAGCCCAGTTGCCATCAATCTAAACTATGCTCCCCAAACAACCCTACCTGACATCAAGCTGACATATTGGTCTCCATTTTTCTAACTCCTGAGTCTATCTATCCATGATTTCTGTATTGGTCAGGAAAATAGAAAAGTTATATTGGCCTTTTAAAATCCCCGAAGAGAAGAGTGAAGTGTTTAATGAGGAGGGTTGAGTTTCACCAAAATGGACCTTGGTTGGTTAGTAGAACTGTCAGTGAGCACTGCTTATTCTCGGCTCCTACGAAGTGAACTGCCCCATTCAGCCTTGTTCAGGAAGCATTGTTTCCTTGACTGCCCTGTTTTATATCACATCAACCAACCCCTTCATCACACACAACTGGGTTGGGTTGGATTCTCTCTTGAAGTTAGGTTTGAGAACCTGCCATGGCACAAGTAGTATTAGTCAACTGCTGTAGGATACGTATGACAGGAGTCCTCTAGTTTACCATATGCTAACATTGAACCAAAACAAAAGCACTTACTAAATCCTAGGTTTATAATATTTATTATTTGTTCATTTTACATCTGATATATCCAAATATATAATGCTCTAGAAATAACGAAGACGAATAGACTGAAAACTTTGACCTTTATGATTTATAGGAATTCTCAGGAATTGTTTTACCAACTAATATGTATTATTAACATTGCACAATCTATTAAGGGCACTGAATGATAGAAATGATTCTTTTCAAAATATCATTTGTTTAATTTTCTCAAAGATATATGGTGTTGTGAATTTATATTTCTTCCTCTTTAATGCAGTCACACCATATGTCACTTTTTCATCCTTATAAGCTCCCAGAATTTTGGAGATGTTTCCAAAGGGAAATAGTATTTGGCAGTAAACACTATTGCTACTGAACAGTACTGATCTATCTATCATAAAGATGTTCAGTTTTCCTATGTAATAAAACAGAGGCTGCAACTATATCAAAAAAAGAATGTTAGGAGGCATAATTTTAAGAATGGAACAACACCCAAAAGAGAAACAACTGTTAATTGATCTATTCCTCAAATATTTGTAAAGCAACAGATAGGTGCCAGTCATATGCCATCTGCTGGGTATATAGTCATGAGCATGACAGGAGAGGACCCTACCCTCATGTAGCTTCCAATCTAACAGTGAAATATAGAAAATAAATAAATACCTAACAACAATTTGTATTAAAGCATCATCCAGTCATATATACATACATGCACTCAGGTAGACATTAGCTCGGTGGCTATTCAGGTCTTCAGGGCAATTATTTAAGTAGAATTCTTGTTTGGGCCTCAAGTCTCAATTAATTGTATTTAAGACAGAAACCTAGTGTTTAGATAGTAGCTCTAGGACAGAGCTATGTCTTTTAAAAAAATCTACCTGGCTTTCCTTTTGGTGTATCTGATATGCTGGCATTCCGATTTACCATTCCACTTACTGATTTAGTTATTCAGGACTATACTTCTGCCAATTTACCTGCTGGACTTTCTGGCCTCTGTGTGGTACCTGGTTTTCAACTTTAGCTTTACCCCTTGGCTGCCATGGCTATGCCTGTAACTATTTGCTGCTGAGTCAGTATTGGTCTCTGGTACTCTTGATTTCAGCCTTGCTATGCCCACCCTAGATATTTTACATGACAATTATAGCAGATAAATTTTGGATATAACCACTGTGCAACCTTTATTTCAGCCCACCTCTCCCATTCCTCACCTCTTTAATAGTAATGCAAGAAACAGGAACTTGTTTAGATGTAGATCAACATGATCTGCTCAATATCTGAATGCTATTAAATTGTAAAACTATCTTATTGGCATTGTAGTCGTATATAAATTTTGAGGAAATATTCTTTTGCATTTGAGGTGCAAAAGGCTTCTGCTAATACAAAGCCCTCTTGCCAACCTAAATTAGCATTTAAAGCAGTGGCTATGTTGAGCTCTTTTTTTTTTTTCTCCATAAAGATTACAATGGGGCTGGAATCCAAGTTCATCAAGTGCCAGTAGATTATACAATGTTTATTTTATAAAATTGGTTTTGGGAACTGAATGTTGTTTAATTTGTTTGGGTGATTTGCTGATTTAGCTCTATTTCCACCCTCATTTGGATCATTTTGGTTTTTTATATTAATTTTTTTCAATCAAATCCCACAGATATTGTTTCCAAAAGAAATGCTGTCAATGTAATAATGCATTGAACTAAAGCAAAAACACTTTGTTTTTTCCAAGAAGAAGGTTGTCAGAAAACTTGACTCTGAAAAATTGAGCCTTTTGTAAGTGCTGTTTATGAGATTTTGTTCTTCGGCCAAAAAGTCAGATGCTAGTAAATAAGCTGATTGTTCCCAATGTCCACGTCACTCTGGAAGCTCTGCAGCCAGCTGGGCTCCGCCAGTCTTGATGAACACTGGAGGAGTCTCCTGTGGTGAGATGGAGCAGGGAACTGAAAACAAAGAAGTGAAAGGTTGGCGTCATTCTTATGAGCCAAATGTATCCCCTTCATAATCTTCTGTCACCAAAGAGAATAAGTATGAATAAATGATCTAATTGCTCTTAGCCAGCTATATTAACAACAGGACCAAAGTAAATCAAAAAAATAAAAAATAAATTAAAAGGGATAACTGAGTTAGACAACCAAACATTCTTCAAACAGAATTTAAAATTTGAAAGGAAGAAAAAAGAAAACTAAAAGACAATAAGCCCCAAATAAAGGGTAAGTTGAAAGCTTTCTGATCTCCATGTTAAAATTCTTAAGACAAAGATCAACAAATCTAAATTGAAAAAAACAGCATAAAATATTTTATTAAAGCCAGGTAAAAGCAAACTATTCTAAGTTGTCCCTTGGCTTTTTTTTTTTTCCTTAAGAATTTAAAATATAGAGATAGATTCAATGTTCTCTATTTTGGTAAATAATTCTGGAGAGAAAATGGATTAACCGAGAAAGTGGATGTTTGTGAATATGTCTATGAAAGTGTATACAATTAGTTTGGACTTGCAAACTGTCCTAAACAATGCTCCTTTAATGATGAATTATTTTCTGACAAGATGAAATTCAGTACAGGAGAGTTGTTGGCAAAAAAAAAAAAAAAAAAAAAAAAAAAAATTGTAATGCATGCTCTTATCTTCTTGTCTAGGCCAGGGGAATGTGGTGAGTAGCAGAATCAAATTGGAAATCCCTATATGTTTTAAAGAGAAGTTAATGCAGTGCAATCCTGAGCTAAACACATGGACGTGCTTGAAGTTATTATTTTGCACAGCAAGAGAATCTTTGTGAAGAGGCTCGCAACAATGGTCTTGCATCTTTTTCTTGAGTTGCTCACAAAGTGGTGATTGTAGCTGCTTGTTTGACAAGTCTGATCAGTACTTTTTTACTTCAAAGGCTGTCTGAAGTTTTGCTGCCAAATAGCTCCTCTCCTTAGGACTCTGCTCGGATGATAACATACAAAATATTATATTTAAATATATTGCTCTCTGTTGATGGATCGCAACACATTTTCTTAAGTCTGTTCCTAGTGTCACTCCCTCCTCCCTCCCTTCCCTCCACATCACAGCCCAAGGGAATTCTGCAAGATTGAATTTCATATATTAGAAGTATGTAGAGTAGCATCAATATTTAATAGAAAATAAAGTGACCAAATGCCTAACAGACTTTGCCTTTAAATGTTCTTCCCTGGTTTTAATCAGCAGCCTTTATTAGGTATCAGCTGATACAGAGGACTCTGTAGAATAGGAGATTTCTTCAGAGATTAAAATACTGCAATAAAATAAAAGACATTTTCCACTCAAAGAGTTTATTTTATAACATGGAAACAGAAGAAAGACATTAAAAGGAAACATAATAACATTCTCTCTTTGTGGGTATTTGGTGTCTATGTCCTTTCCTAGCCAATATCTTAATTGCCCATCTACAAGAGGGTAAAAAAGAATGATTAAATGTACAACTAATATGAGCCACAGTAATAAAATATTTGAGAGTAACTGTGGCCAAGAATAGCTATTTTTTCTCTTATCTTAGAAATATGACAGGAAAATGACATTGGTAACTACTGACAAAAAGTCAGCTTCATGTTATAACTGTCCTATTCTGCTATAAAAAGGCATGAATTTTTTCTTTATACCTCTAATCTTATAAAAATAATACAATTTTAAGCCTTCCTTTTAATCTATGGTGATTATAAACAATGAACATGGAATATTGTTTTTAAAGATTTACATAACTCTTGTTTGCAAAAATTGTTGGCACTTATTTCTTTAAAAGTTAACATTTAAAATTTTTAAAAGGTATTTATTTTTCAAGTATCTCTAAGATCACAGAGTTGATAATGTAATAATAGTATCTACTTTTTTTTCAACTCCTATTATATATCAAATGTTTTGCTCTATTTTTTTTTTTTTTTCTAATGTAAGTCTCTACCATAGCCCTTCATTTCAGTTTTATCCTGATTTTTCCCATGAGAAAATGGAAGTTCAGACTGGTTAAGCAGTTAGTTCAAGTTCAATAGCTATTAAGTGGCAAAACAATATTTTGACTTAAGATCTCAAGTTCTTAACACTCCTTTCAGAGTTATATGATATAGGTATGGAATTCAGTTGAACCTAATCTAAGTGCTACAGAACTGGCATTAGACATAATTATTTCATGGGTCTGCCTGTTACATTTATCTAGACTTTCTTCAGTTTTTATTCTATAGTCTTCCTTCAGGCTACGTCATTTAAGTCCAAAGCCCCAATAATTAATTTACTAAGAATCCCCAAATGAATTGTCCAGTACAGACTTTTTCTCTGTATTGATGATATTAGATGTCTCTACATGACATCAAACACATCATATCCAACTAGACCAATTTCAAGCTATTTCCCCCAAACCTGGTTATTTTCTCTGTATACTCAACAAATGACAACACTAACTAAATCTTGTATGTCAACATTCCAAAAGACCCCCTTGCTCTTTCCTCTCTCATGCAATATTTCTGATGTATCACCAAGTTCAGTTAACTTTACCTTTGAATTATTTCTTATATTGATCCAGTCCCCTAAATCTCATCTGCTATAAGCCTAACACAAGTTGCCATCATCTCTCACCTACATTGCTGTAAAACAATTTACTGCCTATTATTTGCTCTGATTCCTTTCTGTTCCACTCACTGTAGTACAGCTATAGAGGCATTCTCAAAACATGCATCTGATCATGTCCCATGTCAGGTAAAACACTTTAATGGCTCGCCATTGCCTTTAAGATAAAGATTAAACTCATTAATGTGGCTTACAAATCCCTGCATGACTTGGCTCTCTAGCCTCATTACATTCCATTCTCTCCTCCAGGTAATTCGCCATTGAAGCCCAGGAGAGATTTGTGGGTGGTTTGCAGTCTTCTTCATCAGCTATCATATCCTAGTCTGACTTTCAGTGAACAGAAGACATTATCTACTCCATGTGGAGCAAGGATGGGATAACTATAATGAAAATCTCATTCGGGAAAGGGAAGGATGGGGAATCATAGCAGTAATCTGTTCACGATGAAATTCTGGAGGGATTACTTTGTGAAGTCACTGACTTGGAAGTGGGGAAAGTTACTTGTTTAGATTCTGGCTCTCCTCTCTTTGAACAAACCCTTTGCTCATTTTTAGTGTGGTCCAGGACTCCATCTGAAATGGTAATTAAGAGAATGCCCTCCTTTGGGAATTCACATTGTATAGCCACATCCTGTCAGGTGCAAGGTTGAAGATATTTTTAGGTTAAGCTTGTGGTTTATTTGAAAATAATGTTCTTTCAAAAATAAATCCAAGCACCTCGGTCAATACCATATTTCTGTAACCAAACTCAATTTCTTTGCTAAGTGTAATTGTCTAGCTTGATTTTTCCTCCTTGCCTTTCTCTCTGTCTGGCACTGACAGCTATCTTGAAGCCATCTGACCTGAATTCTATCTTTGCTCTGCAGTCCCCCTTCTCTGACCCCCAGGGCAGTCCTTGCTCAACTAAAAAATCTTGTTGGGCCTTTTCCAGATTGGGATCTAGAAGCAGTTTGCTTTTCCAACTCTGTATGGCTCCCAGATTTTTAAATTCTCCCTATTTGAATTCACTCTGCTCTCAAACAAGCCAATGCTTCTCTGAACTCATCCGTTTATTGTAACTTCTTGCTATAAGTGGCATTTTACAAAGAGCACACATAACCAAGTCTGTTGTTCTGCCTTTCTCTCTGTGAGCATTAAGATTTTCAGAGCAGACAGTTGTACCAAATGTTTTGCCATCGTACTATAGGCGCTGTCCTCTTTCTATCTTCTGAAAATAGCTTCTCTACTGACTGCCTACCACTGGGTGACTAAGCCAACTGCAGCATGTTCATTTTTTATTTTTAGTTTTATGATGTATAATTTACATGTAGTGAAATGCACAGCTCTTCCTCTATAGTTTAGGAAGTTTTGACAAATGTAGAAACTTGTTTAACTAACACTGCAATCGAGAATTAGAACTTTTTCATCACTCCAGAAAGTTTCCACATACCCTTTATGTCAATGCCCCCACACTACGAGACAACCATTGTTTTTATTTTTATCATTACAGGTTTGCTTTGCCTGTTCTTGAAATTCATACAAATGGAATTATATGGATGTTCTGTTTTGCATATGGCTTATTTTGCTCTGTGCAATGCTTTTGAGATTCACTGATTTTTTATATATGTCAGTTGATAATTAATTTTAATTGCTAAGTAGTATTTTATTTAATAAGTACACCATAATAATTTTAAAGTCATTCTTTTATTAATAGACTTTTGGTAAGTTTCCACTTCAGGGCTATTATGTATAAAGCTGCTATGAACATTTGTATATTAGTCTTTTAGTGGATATCTGTTTTTATTTCTTTTGGTTGAATGAATAGAAAGTGGAATTGTTGGGTCATAGGAAGATGGTATTGAACCTTATAAGACAAGGACAAATAGTTTTCCAAATTGCCATCTTTTTATATTTCTACTGTCAATGAATAAGAGTTTTAAGTTGTTTCACTTTCCGTAATCACCGATGTTCATGCTGTCAGTTACTATTATTATTAATTTTTGTTGTTGTTGTTGTTGTTTTTGTTTTCAGCCATGTTAGTAAATGTATAGTGGTACCAAATAGTTTGATTTGTTTTCTCTGATGACAAATACTTTGAACACATTTTCAGTTTCCTCGTGGCCCTTTGTATATCTTCCTTTATAAAATATCCAAGTCTTTTCTCATTGTTTTATTGGGTTATTTGATTTTTAGTATTAAATTTTAGGAGTTAATTGTCATCTACATGTGTCTTTTGTAAAAAATATGTATTCTGAATATTTTCATCTATTCTGTAGCTTGTCTATTTTTTAATAATGGCATTTCATGAGCATGAATTTTTCATTTTGAAGAATATCAACTTACCAATTTTTAATGGTAAGAACATTTTTTGTATGTATGTCGTCTAGGAAACCTTTGCAAACCACACAAACACAAAGATCTTCCTTATAATTTTTTTTTGTTTTAAATAGCTTTATTTAGTTATAATTTATTTATCAAAAAGTTCACCTATTTAAAGTGTAAAATTTAATATTTTTAGTAAAATTACAGACTTCTGCAACCATCACCATAATTCAGAACATTTTTGTCACCTCCAAAAGAACCATGCACCCATTAGCAGTCACTTCTTATGCTCTCCCCTCCCTCAATCCCCACCCAGATCTAGGCAACCACTAATCTACTTTCTTTCTCTCTAGACTTATCTATTCTAGACTTTCATAAAAATGTGGTTATACAATATGTAGGATTTTTTGACTATCTTTTTTCATTTAGTGTAATGTTTTTGAAGTTTATCAGCATGCACTGGTATATCAGCCCTTTTTATTGCTGAATAATATTACATTGTGTGTATATATCACATTTTGTTTATCCATTCATCAGCTGATAAACAGTTAGGTTGTTTCCACCTTTTGACTTTTATTAATAATATTACTATGACAATTCATGTACAAGTTTTTGAATAGTAGATATATGTTTGCATTTCTCTTGAAAAGATGCCTAGGAGTGGAATTGCTGAGTCATATGATACCTCAATGCTTAATATTTTGAAGAACTGCCAAATTCTTTCCAAAACTGAGAATTTTTCAATTTTCAGTATTTTCTCTTTTCAATTGTGTCACATAAATATTGATAAAAAGTATATAAAATGAAACATTAGTAAAACAGATTCCACAATGATGTCATGGCATTTATTCAAGAAACTTAATGATGATTCATAATTGGGAATCTTATATAATAGATATAAGATAAAATAGCTTTAAGAACTTATGTATGTTTATCTCTATAGATAAACCACATGTTTACCTCTATAAATGTAGAAAATGCCTTCCAGAAATCCAACACCCATTCTTGATAAAACACTCAATAAAATTAAAGTTATCTTAATGGGGAAAATCATAGAGATGGTCTCATTAACATGAAAATCAAACAAGAACACTTACTTCCTCCATTGGTATTTGATATTTTATCGGTTTATTCGCTAATGCTCTTAGATAAAACAATTGTTAACATAAAAATCTGAAAAGAAAAGGCATATATGTATATATTGTTGTATTTTCCTGATGCTATATCTGGGAAACTCAAAGCAATAATAAAACTAAAATAAACAATGAAGAAATTTAGAAGAGTAGTAGGTTATAAAATTAACATAGAAAAAATCAATAACCTTTACACACACACACACACACACACACACACACACACACATAATAACCAGCTAGGTGATACAATGGAATAGAAAACTCCATGTATGATAACAACCAAAAGAAAAGCAATGAAAATATTTATGAATATACCTGATGAGAAATGTGCAAAATCTATGAGGAACATTTTAAAACACTCATGAAAAATAGAAAAGTAGATTTGAATATATGGAAAGGTATATCTTATTTTTGGAAAGAAACATAATGAGGATATAAATTCTTCCCAAGTAAACATGTGAAATTAACACAATTTCAACAACTTGATTGGAGCTAGGCTAGTTGAATTTAAATTTCCTAGGTATATTAAAAAAAAGCCTAATCAATGGACATGAATAATATTTAAAAGCCCAACTGATAGACTTCATGAAGATTTAATATTTGATAAGGGTGGAAACTTGAATCACTGAGGAAAAGATGGGACTTCTAATATATATCTTTGGGACAAATAATTAGTAATTTGGGTAAAGAAAAAAATGGGATACATATAGTTCACAGCATACACCAGAATAAACTCCAAACAGATCGAATTTTAAGTGTAAAAATGAAATCATGAAAGTGTTAGAAGGAAAGATGATGGATTTTTCTATACCTGGGTTATGGGAGCAGCCTTTCTATCACTGAGAATCCTGAAGCAATAAAAAAATTCAATAAATTCAACTACTTAAAAAAGAAACCTTTGCATGACAAGAACCAAACAAATAAATAAGTAAACAAAAACACCATAAGCAAAGTCAAAAGAGAAATAACAAAATGGGAGAAAGTATTTGAAACTTTTATTATAGATAAGGATTCATCTCCTTAGTATACAAATAGCTCTTAAAATTAAGTAAAACAGAACAATAACTCATCAAAAATGATCAAAAGACATGAGAGAATTTACAAAATGATACCTTAATAGTATGAATTTCAATCACAATAAGAAACAAAACTTAAAACTAGACTGCAATACTATTTTCCTATACAAAAATTTACAATTCCAACAGAGGGGAATTTGAAAATATCTAAGAAAACTACATGTCTACTTTCCCTTTAACCAAACCCTGGCCTTTCTAGGAATTTGCTCTGAGGGTATGTCTCCACAAATGTAAAACAGGCTATACCTAAGATTATTCATTGTGCATGATTTGTGGTAGCAAAAATTGGATACAAATAAATGTCCATCCATGGAAACTGAATGAATAAATTTCAATAAAACACTATACAGCCAGCTTCTTCCAATCTCCCTCCCTCATTGGTCAAAATTAATGTAATATTAATTCCCCTGCCCTTAGGGGTTATATCATATAGCGTTTCCAGGGCAGCCACTGGTGAGCCAGATTATCTGTGGGATCCAGGCAGGGTAGTCCTGGATGATAGAGCCAAAGTGGTTCCAGCTCTAGAAGGTATGGTGGAAGCATTTATGAATCCTGAGAGGAGGAAGAAGAGAGAGATTGAGAGAGAGAGAGAGAGAGAGAGAGAGAGAGAGAGAGAGAGAGAGAGAGAGAGAGAGAGAGAGAGGGAGAGAAGGAGGGAGGGAGGGAGGGAGAGAGAATATGAATTTGGCAAATTATTAACACTTAGGGAATCCAGGGGAAGGATATTTGAGTGTTTATTGTGCTAGACTTTTCATTTTTTTTTGTGGGCTTCAAGATTTTCTAAACAGTTGAAGGGTAAAGGAGAATGGGAAGAATGAAATTGGAAGCAGAACAGGTAACACTTGAGTTTTGCTGTCAAATGCTAAGAGGAAAGGGTCAATATCTGGAGGGAGTTAGATCAAAGATTTGTTTTTAATGTGGGAGCTATATCAGCAGGGTTACTTGCTTATCAGAGTCAACAAGCAGAAGGGGGAAACTGATTTGCAGAAGTAATAAGGGAGAGTTCCTGGGAAAGTAACATTGCTTAAATGAGAGGAGATGGGATCTAGCAGACAAGGAGAGGGGATTGGCTTAAAATAAAAGCACAGACGTTCCATCCATTCTGGAAGAGGGGAAGTCACAGTATGGGCTGTTACAGAGTCTAGCAGGCAGGAGGATGTAATGGATTCATGTAGTTGATCAGATCTATATTCTCAGTGAAATAGGAACCATGCTCATCATCAAAGGAATGAGAATGAAGGAGGAGGTGTCAGAGCTTTAAAGATAGTAGCGAAAGGATAAAATTGTTTTCCCAGAGAGTGAGTGTGCCTGAACTGAGGAAATCCAGAATGATTGTTAACATTAAGAATCCATTTTTCATTTGAGGCTAGTGGTCACAAATTTCAATTTAGACCAGATAGCATAATTATTTTTTTTCCAACCATGTTATAAGTGGAGGGAGTCATAGGTAGGTAGAGAGTTGAAATTACCACAAATAAGGATGTATTCAAGGTCGTTATGGAGTTAGCAATATAAGTTGGATAAGGAGGGAAATGCAGATATAAGAAGGACAGTGGTCAATGAAAATATGTTAGAGTCAATGGATTGCAGTTCCTATGTGATTGAATAATTGTTGTAGTCAAGGTATTGGATGGTGTTTATTCACAAACCTTTGTTTCTTATCCTGCAAATACTATGTTCTAGCAAGTGCAACTAATTTTGGAGTTCATTATTTTCTAGTTCAACTATATCCAGATTCATTTGGATTCCAGTTCTCAAGTTCTCTTTCTTCATTTACCAATAACAAACAAACCAACTACTGAGGTAGCATAAGGTTTGAAAATAGATAGTGCTCATATTTTCCAATTGGATTTCCTCCTGGTCCTTTATTTAGACCTGGTTCCTTGGATACAAGAAGAGAAAATTTAATTCAGATACATTTAGAAAAAAAAAAAAAGAATTGTTATAATAAAATTTAAAGAAAGTAAATAAAATAAAGCCAGGTATCATGAAAAAATTATTTAAAAAGACATGGAACTCAAATCATATTGTCCATCTTTAAGGACTGCCTCGTCTCCATCATCTATGCTTTTCTGTGATCCTTGTCTCTCTCATCCAGACTACACTGCACACACTTGCACCTCTGTGATTGCCCACTCAAGGACTCCATGTTTTTACAGTTAGACCCATTACCCTCTGTTCTAGTTTGCTAATGCTGCTGGAATGCAAAACACCAGAAATGGATTGGCTTTTATAAAAGGGGGTTTATTTGGTTACACAGTTACAGTCTTAAAGCCATAAAATGTCCATCAACAAAGTGTACCTTCACTGGAGGATGGCCAACGGCATCCGGAAAACCTCTGTTAGCTGGGAAGGCATGTGGCTGGCATGTGCTTCAAGTTCTGGTTTCAAAATGACGTTTTCCCAGGACGTTTCTCTCTAGGCCACAGTTCCTCTTCAAAATTTCACTCTAGGTTACTCTTGAGGCATTTGTCCTCTCTTAGCTTCTCCAGAGCAAGAGTCTGCTTTCAACAGGCCTCTTCAAACTGTCTTCTCATCTGCAGCTCTCTCTCTCAGCTTCTTCAAAGTGTCCCTCTTGGCTGTAGCTCCTCTTCAGAATGTCACTCTCAGCTGCACTGAGTTCCTTCTGTTTGTCAGCTCATTTATATGGCTCCAGTGATTTAATTTAGACCCACACTGAATGGGTGGGGTCACACATCCATGGAAATTATCCAACTAGAGTCATCACCCACAGTTGGTTGGGTCACATCTCCATGGAAACATTCAAAGAATTACAATCTAATCAACACTGATACATCTGCCCACACAAGATTACATCAAAGATAATGGCGTTTTGGGGGACATAATACATTCAAACCAGCACACCCTCTGACTAGTTTTTGTTTGTGGCATATAAACGTGGGAAGAATCTGACTGGTTAAGTTTACCCTTTGGTTTCTGTCTGGTGTGCACTATTGATCCACTCACCTGTGGCCAGGGCAGGAAGGTAGAGGTTATGTGCCCATCCCTTTAGCAGTCCAATTAAGGGGAATGGATTGAGTAAATCACCTCCAATTGTTTAACCACTTTATCCCACATCAACATTTAAAATTGGAAAATTAACTCTTTTCTAAATCAGCTGTCTAATTCCTCAGTTTTGTTACATGCACACCGGTTTTTCAATTAGCCAAAATAAAACCCTCTAAGTTATCCTTGGATGCTCCATCACTACTACTTCTTCATCTCTTTAGTTGTTTCTTCCTACATAATTGATCCCTTATATTCCCTTCCCATTATCAAAAATTCATTTTTGACCCTGTGATGGTTGGTTTTGTGTGCCAACTTGACTAGCCTATAATGCCCAGTTAACACTAATCTAGGTAGTTTTGTGTAAGTATTTTGTGGATGTGATTAACATGTATAATCAGTTGACTTTAAGTAAAAGAAATTATCCTCTATCATCTGGATCCATCAGATTATTATTCAACCAGTTAAAAAACTTAAGACCAAAATGAAGTTTCCCTGAGGAAGAATTTCTGCCTGTAAACTGCAGTATGAGTTCTGGCTCAAGAACTTCCAGCCTCCTGGCCTGCCCTAACCAACACCTACAATTAAATTGTGTAAGTCAACTCTTTGAAATGTATTATATATATATATATATACACACACACACACACACATACACACAAATATATATGTAAATACATGTACGTATCATACATATGTATCCTACCGGTTGTTTCTCTTGTAGAGCCTGACAAATACAGACTCTTATCACTAGAGACTAACTGGAGAAATAACTTTTAAAATATTGCTTTGGTTTCTAGTTTATATTTCTGCATATAAGACTTTCCCTGTAACCAGCTTGAGCTATCTGCATGGGTGAGCAGATACAGGGGTGTAATAATTAGGATAATTTCAACAGCAATACAAACAGATAGAGGTAATTGCAAACATCTGACAATCAAAATAAGATTGTGTGGCAAAACACCAGGCTTTATCCTTAGATTTGGACAAGATAAAATAAAGGGGGCTTTTTAAATTTCTTTAAAATAGTAAGAACCAAACCTTAAGACTCAGAATATAGAATTTCTATAGGTATAGAGGAGATATCCCTTCTACCTACAATAACTTAGCTATGAGGTTTGTTGTCTGAGGGGAGGAATAATATATGGTAGGGAAAGAAAGAGCCTTAAGTTTGCCTTTTCAGGCCTGAACCTCAAATGTTCTGCTTGGGCACTGATCAGTGTTTTAGGAATATTTAGTGAGGGGTGGGATAATGGAAGAGCTCAAGGGCTTGTCTTATTCCTCTCTTGAGATACTAGCAAGGGCCCCTAAGCTTCAAGGAAAGCTTTGAAAGCAGCCACTTTCAAGATGGTATAGACTAGTCCATAGGAGGCATCTGGAGAGGTGGTCCTTAAACAGAGGTCCTGGTTATCCAACCAGAGTTTTCATACAGTGTGCAGGGACCTTGGAGACCCCGTCTGCACTGAGAGTAAAGGCATATAGGCAGGAACGTAGACCAGGATGAGAAGCTATTGAAAACTTGACCCACAAAATAAAGAGTGAATGACTAGGAACATACGCTCCAGGTAGTGGGTACCAGTATATTACCATTCACACCCTAAAAGAACCAGTCAGTTCCAGTTTCATCTTATCAATCACTGGTTCAGTTTTCAGACAAGACAAACCACTCGACTACCAGAACCTGGGTTCTGAGATCTCCCTGGTGATCTCGGTGGTTGTGAGAACCCCTTTACCAATTTAAACCCCAAAGTCATTTAAACCAACACTCCCTCCACCATAGACTTAGATGCTCATCTGGTTTGCTAGAGCTGCTGTTATGCAGAATACCAGAAATGGATTGACTTTTATAAAGGGGATTTATTGGGTTACAAATTTATGGTTCTAAGGCCATAAAAGTGTCCATAATAAGGCATCAACAAGAGGATATATTCACTGAAGAATAGCTGATGGGCATCTGGAACATCTCTGTCAGCTGGGAAGGTACTTGGTTAACATCTACTGGTCCTTTGCTCCCAGGCTGTGTTTCAAAATGGCTTTTTCCAATAGGTCTCTGGGCTTCTGCCTTAGTTCCTCTCCCTCAGCTACCATGCATCCTTACTTCTTTCTCCCAGGGTGTTTTTCTCTAGGCATCTGGGGGTCCTCTTTTAGCTTCTCCAGGACAGACTCTGAGCTTCATCTCTTAACTTAGCATCTCCAAACATCCTTCTGTCTGCATCTCCACGCATCTCCAAGCATCAGCATCTGTGTTGGCTTGAGCTCTCTTAAGTACTCCAGTGAACTAATCAAGACCAACCCTGAATGGCCTGGGTAACACCTCCATGGAAATAATGTAATCAAAAGGTATTGCCCACAGTTGGGTAAGTCACATCTCCATGACACTCAATCAGAAGTCACACCCTAATCAAGAATAATAAGTCTGGCCCCACAATATTGCATTGAAGAATATGGCTCTTCTGGGGGACATAATATATCCAAACCAGCACAGATGCTAAATGAAAGAGGAACAGGAAGAAGGAGGGGAAATCTGAAGGATTGATTATCTTTCTTAAAGGGTCTGAATTTCTTAGATTAAGTAAAAGTCTGATTCACATACAGCTTTATTTTCACCTTTCATTTCAGCTCTTATCACACCCTACTTCATTTGGATTGTTTATGTGTATTCATCTGTCCTACAAGATATGAGAACATGTCTAGCAACCATATCATAGTCATTTTTATATCCTGTGAAGCACCCATCACAATTATTGGCAAATAGCCCTTATGGAAGTCTCAAGAGCCAAAGTAAGTCAATGATTTCACACAACAGCTCATCTTAGCTATGGCTACTGATGTCAGGATAGGGATCAATAAATATTTATTGGCCCGCAGTTTGGAGGCTAGAAGTGCAAAACTGACGAGTTAGCAAAGCCATCCCTTCTCCTGGAAGTGTGTAGCATTCTGGTGCTTCTTTGCATGATCCTTGCAGTTCCTTGGCTTGCATCTCTGCCTCTGCCACGTGGTTATCTGCATGTCCACATGCCTGTTCCTCTCATTTCCTCTGATTTCTGGTTTTCTTGACTGATCTGATTTCTGGTTTTCTTGAGTCTTTGTAAGGCCTCCAGTAATATAGATTAAGATCCACCCTGATTCAATTTGGCCACATCTTAACCAATAATAATATCTTCAAAGGTCCCATTTACAAGTGGGCTCACATCCACTGGAAGGCTTCTATTAAGATTAAGAACTTGTCTTTTGTGGGGTACATGATTCCATTCCTATCAGGATTCATTACAAAATCTTCCAAATTTTAATGTTATCCTTCAAAGCTTAGCTAAAGTGTTGTGAAGATTCTCAGGATGCTGAAATCTTATCTCAGCACTTCATTTAATGGTTGTATAATATGTAATGACATCCTTTGAACCAGCATTTCTGTTCCAATTTAACTCATGGTTACTAATTCTTCACTATTTAATTGAGTATTTTCTTCTCAAGTAAATCATAAGCTCCTTGAGGGCAAATTGTTGGCATGTCTTTGTATCCTCCTATGGTCTTCTTGAAGTGTACATTTAAAACCATTGGTTGGTTAATAAATTGATTACTTTATGTCCTGATGGTAGGAACATATAACTATGCAATTGTCCTGAAAGAGTACCATGGAAAAAGGAGAACTTGATTTTGTCTTGAAATTTATGATAAGCAAAAACTAGGAATTGCCTCCTGCAATTTAGTATATTACAGAAGGGGAAAGATACAAATGAGAGAACACAGCACAAATGCAGTTTTGATGTATGAAAACATGAATATTCTAATTTCAGTATTTCTGAAGAATATAGTTTCATGATTAATCCACATAATTAGCATTTCAATGAGGGATGCCAACACAATACCCTATTACAGATTTTAAAAAATCGATGTTAATGGCAAAGTCTGTTTTTGAAATTTCAGCCAAACCCATCATCTCCTGACTGGAAGAAAGAAACAGGCAGGAGCTGAGTTGATTAGGAGATAAGTTCAGTGCTATCACAACTCATGATTCTAGTCATGTAGTGAGGACAGTGGAGACAGAGAAGGAAATGGACAGATTAAGAGTTAGATAAAAGGAAAAAAGAAAATAGAGCCTTTCACCTAAATGTCATTGGTTCACAATGTCACTGAGCAAATCTAGACCATTGACTCTGCTTTGAATTCAGCTTGAGTTCTAAACTTGACAGCATATTAATAATTTGTAAATGGCTGAGGAAACTATTACCTGATCTGATTTTTATTGGCACTTCCTGGATTAGTTCACTAATTGTTGAGGTGGCAGGGTGAAATCACTAATTGAATATGACATTTCTATAAAATGCTGTTAAAAATATTGCAGTGCCTATTGCCAGGTGAATTGGATGTGCCATGTCAAATGATAAATTTAGAGGTGATACAAAAATAACTTTGTCAACTGATTCAAAATTCTCAGGGCGGGATCATGTCACTGACAAGTAAGATAAATAAGACATTGGAAATTGCTTATTCAGTTATTTTCTATAGTTTAAAGTAAGAATCAGTACTTGAAAATGTATTCTGTGATTGAATAATATCTGATACATGCCACAGCATGGATGAAACTTGAAAGCTTTATGTTGAGTGAAATAAGCCAAACATAAAGAGAAAATATTGTATCATTCCACTTATATGAAATATCTAGAATAAATAAATTCATAGAGATAGAAAGTAGATTACAGGTAATCATGAGCAGAGTGGGAATGGGGTGTGGAGGGGGTATGGAGGGGAATGGGGAGTTATTGTTTAATAGGTACAGAGTTTCTGTTTGTGGTCATGAAAAAGTCATAGTAATGGGTAGTGGTGATGGTAGCACAACAGTTTGAATGTAATTAATGCCAATAAAATGTATACTTACAAATGGTTAAAATGGGACATTTTTGTTATATTTATATATTACCACAATTAAAATATGAATTTCTAATTAAAAATACTTTTTGTGGGAGAATATGCAGGAAAATATGTTTCAATCTGAAGGAGAAAAAAATGTCTGCCTTTCCAAAATGATCTAGTTTATTCCCTGCTAATTTTACCTAAAATTGTATTATCAGAGCCATTCATCTGGATTTGGATTTTGATTCCTGAAGGTTCCTCTGAAACTATAAATATGTGGCTTTAATCATGTGTCCTATGCTCTATAGAAGCATGTATTTTTGGATTTAGATGGAAGGAAACCATGCCCAATAAGCACCTACTATAGGTCACGTCCCATTCTTGGCACTCTGAAGTACAAGAAAGTATACTTTGAGAAGTAGGGCTATGTTTTCTTCAGCTTCAAGACCTTGGCACCAATGTGTTAGCTGCTCTTTGTAGACAGTGAGCGAGAAATAGCTATTGAGTGAGAGATTTTATTTAACCTCACAACAGTCATTAAGAGGGAGATATATTTTATATTTTTGAGCATACCAAATTTGGGAGAGAATATATAACCTGCCCAAGGTCACACAGTGTGTAAGTGGTTAAAGATAACTGTTAAACCTCATCTGGCTTACTTTCCTCCTTTTGGTAATGTGGAAATTAATTGCCAGAAGTATTAAGTGACTTACCCAAAGCATGGCCAAGCTACAAGACGATTTACAAAAGCAGCTGATTCAGATGTTCCGTGAACAGCCACCTAAGGGGAAGCTTTTTCATAATCATGGCTTCATAGATCTTTATTTCTGGAATAAACCTTATAGATTATTTACCCAGTGGTTCTCAATCTCTTCACCTTCCCTGCATCCAATCTGTTAGGAATTCACCTCCAAAATAGTGTATTGCATATCCAACATTTTTCATTATATCCAACACTACTGTACTAATCCAAGCTGCTGTTTTTTTTTTTTTTTCCCTTCCTGGAACACTGCTTTAGATTCCTAAGTGGTTTCCCTGATTCTTCCTCCTTCCTCTCTTCATATCTCTTCACCTAGCAGCAAGAGTGGTATTTTTTAAATGCAAATCAGATCATGACCTTCTCAGAATCCCCCAATGGCTTCCTTATCATGGTCTACAATAGCCCTACTTGATTTGGTCCCTGATTACTTCTTGTGCCTAACCTATCCTACCTTTGTCCCCTTGCCACTCCTCTCTGGCCATGACACCTGTCTTGCTTTTAAAAAAACCTGCCATATTTGTTGCCGCCTCAGAGATTTTCCCTTATTTATTCCCCTCTTTCCTCAGAACTTCATGTAGCTCATACCCAATTCATTCTGATCTTTGCTTAACTGTTACCTCCCCACAGCTGCCTCCACTGACCACCACATCCAAGTCACTCTATCCCATCCCCACGTCACTCCTTACCCTGCTTTATTGCTCTTCAGAGCATCTCCACCTAAAATTAAGATAAATATATATGTACGTAAATTTATACCATATATATGTACTCATTTATTTTTTGTTTTTGTTTTTGTTTTTTTTGTTTTGCTTTTTATCTTCATTTTATTGAGATATATTCACATACCACTCAGTCATACATAACAAATCATACATTCGATTGTTCACAGTACCATTACATAGTTGTACATTCATCACCTAAATCAATCCCTGACACCTTCATTAGCACACACACAAAAATAACAAGAATAATAATTAAAGTGAAAAAGAGCAATTGAAGTAAAAAAGAACACTGGGTGCCTTTGTCTGTTTGTTTGTTTGTTTCCTTCCCCTATTTTTCTACTCATCCATCCATAAACTAGACAAAGTGGAGTGTGGTCCTTATGGCTTTCCCAATCCCATTGTCACCCCTCATAAGCTACATTTTTATACAATTGTCTTCGAGATTCATGGGTTCTGGGTTGTAGTTTGATAGTTTCAGGTATCCACCACCAGCTTCCCCAATTCTTTAGAACCTAAAAAGGGTTGTCTAAATTGTGCCTAAGAGTGCCCACCAGAGTGACCTCTCGGCTCCTTTTGGAATCTCTCTGCCACTGACGCTTATTTCATTTCCTTTCACATCCCCCTTTTGGTCAAGAAGATGTTCTCCGTCCCACGATGCCGGGTCTACATTCCTCCCCGGGAGTCATATTCCATGTTGCCAGGGAGATTCACTCCCCTGGGTGTCTGATCCCATGTAGGGGGGAGGGCAGTGATTTCACCTTTCAAGTTGGCTTAGCCAGAGAGAGAGGGACACATCTGAGCAACAAAGAGGCATTCAGGAGGAGGCTCTTAGGCACAATTATAGGGAGGCCTAGCCTCTCCTTTATGGCAACCGTCTTCCCAAGGGTAAAACCCATGGTAGAGGGCTCAATCCACCAAACCACCAGTCCCCTATGTCTGTGGTCATGTTAGCAACCATCGAGGTGGGGTAGGCTAATACCCCTGCATTCTCCACAGGCTCCTCAAGGGGGCTCTACGTATTTTTTTCCTTGTTTTTTTTTTAAAAAAAACTTTTTTTTACTTTTTAAATCAACTGTATGAAAAAAAAAATTAAAAAAAAAAAAACATACAATAAGAGAACATTTCAAAGAGACCATAACAAGGGAGTAAGAAAAAGACAACTAACCTAAGATAACTGCTTTACTTCCAACCTGTTCCTACTTTATCCCAAGAAAGTTACCTAATAAAGCAACATTTCTGTGAACTTGTTCCTACTATACCCATCAGAAATTAACAGACCATAGTCATTCCTGGGCATTTTTTATTTATAATTCTCACTGGAACATGAAAACAGTAACTTCATTTGTCTTCATTTGTCTTGTTTACTGCTATATCCTCAAGGCATAGAATACTGGAACAGTGCCTGGCATATAATAGGGCAATGAATAAATATTTGTTGAATTAATGAATACTTTTGGGAGGAAAGCCTCCAGAGTAAGGTTGCTTCTTCAGTTATCACTCTCGTGAGATAAGATATAAAATTAATGAAAGAGTCATGGGCAAATAGAATATACAGAGAGAAAGAAATAGGGTTCAGTTTCATTTTGCAAATGAGAAACCTGGACCCAGAGATATCCACTAAGTTGCCCTACATCACATAGCTGGTCAGTGGTAGGGTCAAGGGCAGAACTCAAATTTCCAGTGTTCTTTCCATTATTCTATAGTGTTTAAGCAGTCTCAGATTTCAGAATAAAGATTAAAATGATCATGAGGTGATCTCTTTTTAGAAGGCAATTCTCCTTTTAAAAGTTTTTTTGAACGTGGGATTTGGGAATAAGTATGAGCATTAGCAGAGAGGAGGGAAACATCTGTAGATATAAAGGGTTAATCATGAACTGTGTTTTCCAACAACTCACTCTTGGAGGGACTCATTTCCCCTATCCTGCTATAAACTTAGTTCTACCCTAGTTCTTGAGATAGTCTTCACAGAGATAGGGATTTTATGCAGTATCAAGCATGAAAGATTAATACTGAATCAATCCTCTGGATCCTCTGTCTGTTTGTCCCAGGGCTGACCATTCAAAGGTATTTGGCCCTAGAGTGATTGGTCTCTCCAATTCTATGTACTCCAGTTGCCAAAGCTAAGTTTCATTTTATTCTTGTAACCTTGATTTGCTCTTACAAGCCCCAGTCCAAGGCCAGATGGCTTGTTCATTCCACATGTCAGAGGGTCTTGGGACAGGCCTCCCACATGATAGGTAATCATCTAACACTGCTCTCTGTCTACCTAGAGTGACAAACTATCATGATTTAGAAAGTGAGCCCTTGCCACTGACTGTGATCCTAGCCCATTGAACTGCTCTGCATGCATACATCCTGAATGTCTCCCTGGCATCTGTTCACCCCTATTCTGGGTGGTAGAAAGTCAGCATCCTTCCTTTCACCAGCCACCTTTTTCCCAATCCATCTGTGTTGCCATACTGAGCTCTTTATCATATGTTTGCCTATGAACAGAAGAAAACTATAGTAAGTTAAATATGAATAATGACAATCCCGATTTTAAATGACAAATATTAGTATTCTTGAGTGCTAAACTATTTGCCAAAGTGCTGAGTACTTTATTAGCATTATCTCCAGATTAGTTTATGATCTAGATATAATAATTATCCCCATTTTCAAATGAATAATCTTATGCATAGAAAGGTTAAGTGCATGAGCAAAAACAATGAGGACATATTTTAAATAAATTATTTCTTTAAATGTCAGGATCTGTGAAAAGAAATCAGATCTGGAATGTAACATTGAAAGGCTGTAAAGACATCATAAATGTGCTGACAACAGTGGTAGCGTGGCAGTTAGTATAGACGTACCAGACATTTTTACTGGACTCCTTTTTATGTGTGAGAAGATTAGTCTTAAGGAGCTCCCATAATGAGGTGGAGTTTCGTACTGAAACCATTTCTACCTCCGGGTCTAGCACTCTCTTTACTATATTACGTTGCTTTGTGGTCAGTCTATACTAGTCAATAGTATTTTTAAAAATTGTGGATAAATAGGTTTCTTTCTCCCAAGGAGCAGCCCTAGATACCCAGCCAGCAACTCCCTGCCCAAAGGGCCTGTTGGACCTATCAGCCAACAGGGTTTATCCTGCAGAATACATTGTTTTGAATGAAAATCTGCATCATGAAACATTTCTAAATGGCAAAGAATTTGGTACATTCTTTTATTCCCTAGAGAAAAAGGAAGCATTTAAATTAAAAATGGAGAAAACCTATTTTTTTCAAACTGTAGAACCAGTTACTACATAACTTTAGCAAAGCTAATCTGTGCATAGTACGACCCTGTGATCATTTAAAGAGGAAATTCCTAAAGCACTGGTGGAAAATAAAATGCTATTGGAGTCTCTCCTTCTGTTGGTAAACTTTGGAATGTGAGAAATCTTTTAAGAAGAAAGTAACCATAGCTGTTTCCCAGCTCTTCAGCCAACATGGCTTTGTTTACATGAGAAATATAATTATCTTCTTTATTCCCAAGTGAATATTGTTAGTGATCATCTAGAAAAGGAGATCAGAGCCACCTCTGTGAAGGGAAGTGAGCAGTATGTCACTCCAGGGCCAGCAGGAGAGAACGAAGAAGGCAGGACAATGTGGAATTCCAGCTCAGGGAGCACTGAGCTTCCAGATAAAACACAAAGTCCGACCACATTATAGGAAACTATGCATGGTTCTTGTATTTTAATTTCAATAAAGTGCCCTTGGGAGAAAAAATGGAAGATATTTGTGGACATGAAACCATTCTCTAAAGTTCTTTCCAGAGTTTGATTTAAATATTTGCTTTTAAAGAATTTTTGAAAGACATTGAAGAATCTATGCATACTTTTACAGCATGGTTTCCAAATTTATCCTTGGTTACTATATAACTTTAATATAAATCTGTTCTCTGACTAATTCAAGTGTCACAACTTTGAAATTATTTTATACATTGGTAGTTTATTTTCCATCAGCAATATGCCTTGTAGTAAAGAAAAATTGATAATATATTATCTATGTTCAATTATTTCCTTGCTTTGAAATAAAGAAGAGAGTTGAAAATAATCACAGTACCAACAAATGTTTATCAGAGGCTTATTGAAGTACCAGACTGAACACTTTACTTGCTTTGTTAATCTTCACAGAAACCTAGTAAAGTAGTTGGTACATAGTAAGCACTTAATAAATATTTGTGAAATAAATAAATAGAAGAATTGTACGGGTGACATAAATTTGTCTTAGAGACTTAAATAACTGTTTTCAAGATCATAAAATTCTTAAATGGCAGGGGTAGGATTTTTAACCCAGTTCTGTATGACTTCAGAATATTGACTTTTAACCACTGTATTATGCTTTGTAATAGAATACCTATAGAATGAAGCAAAGAATTAACACCTGTACAGAATAGGTATTTAATAACTGGAGCAGAATGATATATTCTAAGAGATCCTTATAAACCAAACCCTTAATATATAATTAACTATGGCTTTTATTCACCAATCTCAAAGCTTTATTATAAATAAAATTTTGTATCCATATTCTATGGTGGCTTTATTATTTAACTTAAGAGGTGAAAATTTAAATATAAATTTTCATTGTAAATCTATAATAGACTGCTGGACTGAGCCCATAGGTTTAATTCTTCTCTCTCTACAAATCTCATTGAAATGATAGTAAAGAAGCATTTAAATTGTATTTATAAAAGGACTACAACTTGTAAGCTGAGGTGGAATTGGCAGTTGGTCAAAGGTGCACAGTGATTTTCATAAGTTTCTGGAATATGGAAGATAATGAAATTATTTGGATGCTTAGACCTGGGTGGAGATTAGGACATCCACTGAAAAGCAGTGGCAAAGATACGGCATTCCTTCCTCATAACACTAGTGGGCTTCTGGGCTCTGAATAAGTAGGTACAGAGAGTCAAGAGCTAGAATGAGTATTTGATTGAAAGATGATCTGTTGAAGGGCAGCATGAGTTAAGCCTCCCGCATTTCCACTCATACCCCCAGAGTACAATATAGTTGCCACCAGGATGAAGCCAGGGAGATATTCTCCAAAAGAGCAATCAATCTTCTTGTGGGGATCTAGGGCTTCTAGCGGGGATTAGTATATTAAAGCAGACCCCGCTAAAATTTGACATACTCCCCAACCACATATCCAAAATAAATCCTGCTTGCCTACCTGCCCTACGTAGATGCAGAGCTGGCAATCAGCCACCTCATTCAGGAGAGTCACCTGCAAGGGAAGAAGAAATACAGGTTAATGCTGAAAATCCATATCTACCAATGTCAGTCTCCTATGACCGTCATTCCAAAATAAATGGACAACCAGATTTACCAGATTTGAGGTAATTTAGAAGAACAAAAAGTTCTGAGATTAAAACATGCAACAATTTATCCTAGAGGACACAAATTTAATTTAGATAGAAGAAAAACTTTAAAAATTATTGTTAGTGTTCTCATAGAGCTTGAGGAAATATAATGCATCCATGAAATTAAGTGATAACATTCACTGTCTGTCTACTAAGTGGATTGTATAGATTATCTCATTTAAACCTCCAACAATTGTTATCATCCCCTACTATAGATGAGATAACTGAGATAAAGGAATTAGTGATATGCCCAAGTTTGTGCTTAATTAGGTATAGTCTTTAAAAAGAAGGAGTGAGTGCAACAGAACAAACTAAAAGGAAACATAAGGAAAAATGAACTAAGAAATGGAGCAGGGATTAGCAAACCATGACCTGTGGGCCAAATCCAGCCCAGGATGTATTTTTTTATGGCCTTTAAACTAAAGAAATATTTACATGTTTAAAGAGCTGTTAAAAGAAGAGTTGGAGAAGGGGGAAGAGGAGAAGAGCAGGGGAAAACCAGCAGCGGCAGTTGCAACTTAGACTTATGTGGCCACTCCCTACAAAGCCTAAAACAGTTACTATCTAACCCTTAACAGAAAAATTTGTAGATTTATGATTTAGCATATCAATCCAGGGGGGCCATCATCCAACTAATAGAACTTTCTGTAATAGAAAAGAGAAAAATGGAGAGGAGAAGATGATGAATTCAGAAAAGAAAAATTCCCAGAGCTGAGTCAAGACATAATTCTCCAGATTGAAGTTGTTCACTGAGGGGCCTGAAGGAAGAATAAAAACAAAAACAGAAAATAAACACATGTAAGCACACCTTACATTTAAATACACTTTAGTAATTTGTTGGAACATCTAGGACAAAGAGAACATGCCAAACATTCTTGCAAAGGAAAAGGAGAGATTACTTTAAAAAGAAATGAAAATAATATTGGCATCCAAATTCCCATCAGCATTACCTGGTGCTAGAAATTCTGAGGTCAGCACTTCATGACCATTATGTAGAATGATGCTTAGCCCAAAGTAAGTGCAGAATAAGTAGTGGTTGAGTGAATGAAGCAACTGCCAACAGGCTCAGCCACCAAGTGTGCTGGTAGTAGGGCAAAGGCCCTGATACTTAGGTGCCTGCTGAATCCATGCTGACCTGACACCTTTCTGACCACCTGCTCAGAACAAAGGCAGGTGTGATTTGTGACTCTCATAACTGTTTTTCTACTGTTCTCTTTTAATTTTTTTTTCCATTTTCAAAGTATCTTTTCAAAACAAAAACCTCTAAGAAATCTTTTAATTATTGGCATTCTTCTATATGATTTTTCTTATCAATAAGAAGTGAATGGATGGATGGCTGAAACAAGGTAAAATATAGAGAATCATTTTCAAATTTAATCTTGTTCAGTTGAGGATTACTGGGACAAGTGTATTTACTCTGAATGTTTGTAGTTGCTCATTCATCTCTGCAAAGAAATTCTCCACCATGTTCCCTCACCACATACATAGTAAAGTAGTCTTGGGATCACAGTGACTTTGTAATATTCAACTGTTTTTCCTCTTGATTTATAATTATTTATCTGTACTCTTTTAATTAAAGCATAATTTTTGAACCCACAGAGTTCCTTTATTTTAAAATAAATCCAGGCTAATTTGAAACAATCCAAAATAGCTTCTTTCCCTAAATATCAGAATAACAAAGGTAAATATTCAGTACTATGGAATTCATGAAATTCCACTTTGCAGGCTGAGCAGAGATATAACTTGCCTAAGCTCACATAGCTATTGGATGGCATAACTGGTATTCAAACTAGCTTGAGCTGATGCATAGCATAAATTGTAGTAATTTAACATTCATAGACCAAAAATCACCATGAGGTACATAAATAACTCTTTTTTATTTTGGGGGAAGAAATGATAAATATAATATATGCAATTAGCATGATCACTTTGGGATCTTGAGATCTGCTAGTTTTCAATAAAAGTTTGAATAGTAGGATATGGGGCTAGGGGTTTTTGGTGGAGGATGGACCAGAAGAAAGAGGGAAATGAGTATATTTAAGCTTGTTTTTTATAGAACCAAAAGGTATGAGTAAAGAGAAAATTTCAGAACCATATGGTAAGTCAGAAGCAAAACGTTGAGTAGAAATTGAGACTTTATACAGGGTTTTCTCCTGTGATTTATGTGTAATCTAAGACACAGGAACTGAGATTGCTATTTGGATCATTTTCCTTCTCCTTTCTAACACCATTTACAAAACTGCAGTGCTGAAATATTCTTTCATAACCTAGTGAGATGTGAAGTTTGGACGGTTAGCTTTTTGCATGCTAAATATTTGACCCTAGTCTAATTTCCTTATGCTATATTTGTGACTCTATTAGTAAATTTTAAGCATTTCTTTAAAATTGTGTTGGTATGTTTTGTGTTTGTGTGAAATCAGATATTCTTTGATAAGCCTACCAAAGCAAACAGAGTGTATTTTTTCTATGATTACAACAGCCTGGGATGAGTGTTACACTACCTAAATGCTTTCTTGGAGTGTCTGACAATGACAGAAGCTGGATACATTTGTTTTTGCAGGCATGATTGCTGTCATGCTGAGTGGATATAGGCTGATTGCACTTTTGGACTTTAAGGACTATTTAAATACCCATTGAACTGTGGAACAGTTGCTAAGTGTTTTTTAGAAATAGGATGGAAAAACTTCTGGGAAATTCAAAGCAGTGTAGTATGTCTACATAAATGTAATGGAAACCATTTAATACCTCCTGCTACTATTGGAAGCTCAGTTGTAACTTAAATGCACATTCTAATCATTAAAAATACATTCACAGCTTTTAATAGTTCCTTCCAAATCATTTATTTATATAATTAACATGCATCTTTTGAAACTGTTCATTTGGTTTGAATGAATAGTTTGCTTTCACAGGCCTAAAGAACAAACCAAACATACACTGCTGATATCTACCAATTCTTTAGGGATTTAGGAGCATGGTATAAATAAAGTTTGGAATTAGTCCTATTAATTGGGGAAAATAGAAACTTGTGCTCTTATTCTTACTCTTACTCTTCAATTAAAAGGTAGTTAGGCCCACCTGGAGGTTAGTTAACAGCATTGTAATTTTAGATTATCTTTATTGATAAGCTGTCTAATAATAATAATAAAACCTATCTTTTTTGTTCAAAACATGCTAGAAGCTTTATATCTAGAAATAAGGAATAGTTTACTAGCAGTAAATATTCATATAGATGAAAAACGACAAAGACAATACATGATAAAGACCTTGTCTCTGTGTCAATGCTTTTGCATATCCCTATAAAATAAACACTTTAGAGTTTTGCATAATCTGACTTTTATTCTTCACAACAAGATATTCACTGATTCTCATAATTCAACTATATTTATTCTGGTAGAAAATGTGTTTCCTATATTTTGATGGAATTTACCTTACTCAAATTTCTGGCATGATTGCTTATTTTATTAGCATTTCTTAGAGTACATTTCTTAAATTCAGTATTTACGATGTCCAATTCTTATTAATCGTATTGTTAAAGATTTATTACTCATTGAAAAAGTACATACTAGGATTGTTTAGGCATATTTGTGTAACAGAGTAAGAATCAGATTTTTTGCTTGCATTCCCAGGAACTTATCTCCTTAATAATTTTCCCTTTTATTTACATACACTATAAATGATTAAAAAAATTTGCTGTTCTGACATATATCTTCACCCATTTTACATTAAAATAGTTATTCAAGAACATAATGAAAATACATCCATCTATCAATTTATTTATATTCTCTGCATACTCAAATCTTGTTGACTAAGTAGCCTAATCAATTACTGACTAACATGATTTAATATATTCAAGTTTAAAACTATTTTCTTCCACCCTGTGGGAGCCCCTGGCCCCCAAGTGTCTTGAAAACTGCGCACAGCAATTTGCTTGACATAGGACAGCTGAGGTTTGACCTATTCTCCTTGTAATATCAGATGCTAACTGTAATCTATACCAAAACTAGCTCCTCTCTGAGACTCCCTGAGATACTGTTATCTCTATAATCCTCCCCTCCTCCCTGTTGATTACAATCAACCGCTCCCTATGTTGATGCTCTCATACCCTTATAAGCAGCTTATTCAGCCCCCCAAACTGCAGGCTATTTCCACATTGTGCTCTGAACTGGCTGCCATTCAGAGCAGCTTCTGAATGCATTCAGAGAAGCTCCTGATTTCAGAGTAATGTGGCTCAAGTTCCCCACCCTGTAGGTAAGCCCTAGAATAAAAGCTCATGTCTCAGAATGTGTCTGGTGCTTTCTTTAGTCCTTTGGCTACAAAAGCTCTCTTGGGCTGAGACACCCTTTGATAATTTTATTAACAAATTTATTTATTAAAATATAATCCAGCAGAGGGTGGATGTTTCTAGGCAAAATTAATGAGCGCTCAGTGAAATTTATAGTGTTTTTATAGAAAACTGTGTAGCAGTCATAAGGTTGTTGAGGTGGTGTGCATTTGATATTTTTCTGAGACCTTTGCTAAGGATTTGTTTGAGAATGATAGTAGCATCCAGTCATTTTCTTATGCCTGAATGCCAAGATTTATCTTAGAATCTTAGATTTATTGCTGGAAACTTGCCTTACTCTTCTAGCTTCTTTGTTCTATCAATACTACCCTATAAACATTTAAACATTTCTCACATTTGTTCAAGACTTCATCATTTCTCACCCAGACTACTAAAACAAAAAACTGCTTACTATTCTCCCTGTTTTAGTCTCATCATTTTCCAATAGATCTGAGTTTCATATTTCCATCAGTTTGACTTTTAAAATATATATCTAATCTTTATTCACTTGTTCAGAATTCTTTGTTCACTTTAAAACCTACCGAATAATCTTACCTCCTTAACATGATATTCATGTCTCTTGTATACTTGCTTAGTCTTATCTTCCATTATTCTCTGACTTTCAATGAATAATTTTTAGTAACCTAGGCCCACTGCTCATTTCATATATCTAATCCCTTATTCCCACTAATCTTCACCTGGAAACCTATTATTCATTATTTAAAATTCACTGCATGCAAGGTGGGACTTCCGGCATGGCAGAATGAGAACTGCCATAAATCCTCTGTCACATAAAGCAATGGTAAAATCACCCAAATTAGCAAAAACAACCATTTCAGGTCTCTGGAAATTTATAAAAAAAAAATACAACAAATTTGGAAACATTTTCTTCAAGAAAAGATGTATCTTGGTGCGAACAGTGGTGTGTGCTTCAGGGAGACCAGCAGTCTTCCTGCCACCAGAGATGGCTCATCTGATTTGAAGATCCATGGTGAATCCTCTACCCAAGAGTATTGACAGAGCCAGTAGCAATCAATGGTAAACAATTGAGGAAAGCCAATATTGCAGATGCCAAATGCTATAATATTGGCTGAGGCAGGCCAGAGTAGAGCTAACAATTTAAAATAGTGATCTAGGGAAAGAGACACTCATAGAGGAATGTGTAAAGCTTCACCATATTCCTGGGACTCTGGAAGACTGTCCACATGCATAAGGCTGTGTGCATGCTCAGGAAAGACCAGTGGGTCCCAGTTACCTATTCATACCTGACTGACCATGAGGCCATTTATGAGCATAAAGTAAAAGTCAAGGCAGACTTATAAAGTGCCTGCATTTTGAATGTATGCCACAACCTACACACAGATCCCATCATCAAAAGGTGATCACTTTAAAGAAAACTTTTGCTCAACCATGGGCTGATCACTAAGCTCTGTTCAGGAAACCAGGTTTTCAAATAATAATTAAAAAAAAAAACAATCTAAGAAATGAGCAGAGACTTCAGTGGTCTCACACTGTTGGAAACACAGATTGTACAGAATTAATCCAGGCAAGTCACTAAGCAAACCATCAGTTAAAGAAATGCAGCATAATGGGGGTGGGGGTGGGGGTGCAGGGAATGAGAATCCAGAGTTGACACAATATACTATCTAAAATATCTAGGTTTCACCTAAAGTTATGAGACTTACAAACAGCCAGGAATATTTGGCCCATAGAGTGAAAAGCAGTCGATAGAAACTGTCTGTGACATTATCATAAATATGTTCAAAGAACTAATATTGAGAGAATTTAAAGGGAGAAATAGGTAATTCATCAACTGTAGTTGCTGACATCAATAACCCACTCTTTGTAGTTGATAGAATCAGACAGAGAATGAGGAAGGCTATGGAAGACTTGTACAACACTATCAACAACTTGACCTAATGACATAAATAGAACACTCCACTCACCAACAGTCTAATACACAGAGAATATTCTTCAGAATAGCCCATATACGCTGGTCATTAACTCATGCTAGGCCATAAAAGAAGATTCAGTTAATTTTAAATGATGAAAATCATATGAAGCATGTTCGTTGACCAAAAAAAAAGATAATTAAATCAGAATTCAACAACAGAAGGAAATTTGAGAAATCCACAAATATCTGAATATTAAACAACACCTGCCATTTTTATTTTATATATTTACAGGCTGTGTTCTTAGGTATATATCTGTTTATAATTGTTGTATGTTTCTGAACACTTTTTTCGTTATACAATATCCCACTTTGTCTCAAGTAACATGGGGGGTGATTTTAAAGGTAAAATCAATATGTATATAAAGCATCTTGCAGTTTATAGGTGTCCCATTTATTCATTTTGCAAATGTTTATTGAGTGCCAACTGTTTGTCAGACACTGCACTGGGTATTGGGAAAACAATCTATTGAAAATAGATACATTCCCTAAAATAATGAACCTTACATATGAATGGAAAAAATATTTACCAAATTAAGTCTCATGAGTGATACAATTGTAGACGCATTCATAAAAGAAATGGAAGGAATACATAAAGTATAGAGGTGGGCAAGGAGTAATTACATGTAATTTAAAGCTTCTTAGAGGCAGGTGAAATCTAAAGGGGACGAGATTGGAAGAATTGGGAAAATGACAAGAAAACTCTTCCAGATGTATGGAGTGGGATGCATGGTGGGCTCCTGGCAGAAATAAGTGTGCTTCATCCAAGGAACAAAACACCTAGTACATGCTGATATTTGGGGTGATGGGAATAGTGGGAGAGATGAGGCTACAGAGGACAGATTCTTGAGAGTATTATGACATGTGTTAAGGGGTTTGGACTTTATCCTAATAACAAAGGGAAACTTTGGAAATTCTCAACAGCAAAATCATATTAGATTTGTATGTTAAGGATCATTCATTTTAGAGAAATATACAAGACCAGAGGTAATTAGGAGGCTGTGTGGATAATCCAGGTGACAACTGATGGCAGCAGTGTGCTGGAGCTGGCTTGTAGTGGACCATGAGAGGCAATTGTTAAATTTTTAAATTAAATTAAATTTAACTGAAACTTTTAATTGAATTTTGGTTCTGCACATATGGGGCATCCAAGTGGAGATATCTTTAAGGCAGCAATCACATGTAGATTTAGAGATTAGAAAAGAGATCTGAAGAAGAGGAAGCAAATGGATGTTAACTGAAGCTATGGAGTATGATTCAAGGGATTGTCAAACAAAGAAATGGGAAAAGACGTGAACATAAAAGCATGAAGAAAAGCAGGAGAACATTATGTCACTGAAATAAATGATTTAAGATGGATCAAGGGTTTGATAAATATAGCTGATATAATTATCACAAGAATTATCCATTTATGCACTTCTGTAAGTTAATTGGTATAATCAGTTTATGCTTTAATTAATTTGCCCTTTGTCCTCTCTCTTTATCATTTGCTCGCTTAAGGTTATCAAATCTGATAACCTATGGTATCTCAGAATATTTGAAGAATTACTCCTCTGATTTTATGTTTATACTAGTTTGTGACAATACTTTAAAACTAAATAGCTCTTTATATTCTGAAAGTATACATTAAATCCTTTGAATAATATGTGAGAAATAGATTGGTAACATGGATTTTTAAAAAATAGTTTAATTAAATTTGCTCAGCAATCACATCTAATTTAATATTGATTTGATACAAAGGTACAAGCATTCTTTACTATCTCAAGGTCATAACACCATCTTATGAAGGTGGCAAAGATACATAGAAATAGCAACTAATAGTGGCTAATAGATTTATGAGTTCCAGTGGAACAAATCTCCAGGTATATAATACTGCTGCTCTTTGACTCAGGTAATCTATACAGAGCTTGCCATATTTCTTCCACTGCCCTCTCTCAGGTGTGTATTGTATTGGTCCTTATGCTTGATTCTAATAAACAGTAATTGCTTTGAATGTGTTTGGGAACAGTTGCTAAACAACATTTGCTTTATTTCTTACTCTCCAGTCATCTGTAGACTGTTATAGGCTTTTCATCGAACTTTTCCCTGCCTTGTGTGGCAGGCAGGATTTGGGAAATAAAGGAAGCTGCAAAATCTGAGATGTTCCTCCTTGTAATGTTTTTCTATTTTGTTTAGATCTCAAAGCACTTTAGAACTTCCTGCAGGGTAGCAAAAAGGTATTGGTCTCTTTGAAGGCTAACTGTGTTTTCCCCAGATTTCAAGTTTCTAAAGTTATCACCATGCCTGCACAACATTCTATGTATTTCTAACTCCAGAATTTCTAACTACATACATTCTATGTATTTCTAACTTCATAATTCTGAGAGAAAGCAGAGATCACTGTAGCCTTTTAACAGATCAGGAAAAGGAGTCTCAGAGAGATTAAATGGTGTAGCTAGATAGTCTGGAAATGAAAGCATAGTGGTTAAAAGTATTTGGCTTTAAAGTCAGACACATATGGGTTTGAATCATAACTTCATCTTTTATTAGGCTGTGCAATCTGAAATCAGCAAATTACTTAAATATCTAAGAGGCCTTCATTATTTCAATGGAAAAATGGAGATAATTTACCTTATGTGTTTGTAGTGAGGATTAAAGGAGATTAAAATATGCTAAATTCATGTTAATTATTGTTATTATCATCATTAAACTTGAGTCGTTTGACACATTAATTCTGATGTCTCTCAATTCTTACAGACCTGATGCTCAGAATTTGTAGTTAGACTTTCTGGGAGAGTAAAAGAATAATGCTCATTTTCTTTATCTTCTTTTTCCAGATTAATGATTATTTTGATATTTTCTTAGAAATTAAATAAAATATAGCATAAGATTCCCTTAATGTAATTGTATTATATGATGTTAGCACTAATTACATTTAGAATATTAAGAAACAGAAGCTCCTGGATGTGATTTGAGTTCATGTCCTGCTTCAAATATGTAGTACATGAAATGCAGCCACAGAAAACTTAGCTTTGCAACCAACTGCAATTATACCTGTCAGATAACCTTTGGCTCAAAGTAAGATTTATTAGGAAGCAAATCTCTTGCCAGACCTTAAATATATTGCCAAGGAATGGTATGTGTGTTCTTTTTTATTAATACTGACTGAAAAAATAAGGGGAAAGGAGTATTTTTAAGTGAATGTGGAAAACTGGTTAAGGCCAATATCCCTGCTTACGTGCAAAATTCAAAATACTTTTCAAGTATGCCTCATTAATTAATAATTAAGCAAAACAATTTAACTTACTATCCAGTGAGAAATTTATTATAAAATGTTAAACTATGTTTATTCACCATTTTTAATAATGAAACTATATACTTTCATTTTTCATTAAAAGATATTATTCTAACTTCAGTGGTCATTGCAACCAGAAATGACTCAGACACACTGTGAAACTGAACAAGGAAAAAACAGAAATTCTAAAGATAATACCTATCATGTTGGTTGGTTTTTTCTTTCCAGGTTAGTATTTACAAAAAAATCCACATTTACTTTTCATGCATTATCACATAAAGTGCAACTCTAAATTCATGAGACTAATTTCCTTTTGGAATCACAATTTGAAGTTTCCTTAATTCCAGGTCACTACATATTATCAAGCAAAAAAAGAGCAAGAAAAATGCTTATAAAAGTTAATGAAATATTGCTAATCATGTTTTGTAGTCACATATACATGTTTTTAAACAGAAAAATCTAGAGATAAACACACCTAATAAACAACTAACCTAATAGTAGGGGCTACCTCTATGGAGTAGGGGGAGACAGACAAGACGAGGAACAGGATTGGAAAAGCAGGGTTCAGGGGAGACTTATGGATGCATTTGTATTTAATTCCAAAAAGAAAAGTGCATTCATGTATTATTTATGTACTTTTAATTAATTTAAAACTTAAAGTCCTCATGGAGATAATGGACCAGGTACAACTAAGGTGTCATGACATTAAAGTTATGTTTCTTTGTAGTTCATCCTTATGGGAAAGAGACTGTGACAAGCCCTTCATCTTCTATTAAGGCACACGCTGCATTTGTAGATGTTTTCCCCTTCATAAGACACTTTAACTTTCACTATTTTTGTCAGTCTTCATAATAACTTTTAACCATTTTTTTGATGCGAAAGCTTAGAGCAAGGGTACATGACTTACCAATGAAGCTTGGCTCTAGTGTATTTTACCTCTGTTAACTGGGAATGTGCTTAATGGCAGGAACTTTGTTAAACAAAGAAATTCAGATGAATGAGTGGCACCCAGTGAAGTGCTCTGTAGATCACCAGCGCTCAGTGAATTCTTATCGCTGAATGGATGTTGAATTAACTGCATGAATATATCATGTAGGTAGAATTTTTTTCCCACTCATTAAACCTTGAGAGCAAAGACAAAAAAATCTCGTGTTATCATAATACCTTAAAAGTAGTACAGAGATTCAAGATTCTTTGCACTAAAGGGAATTTCGATTCTAAATGTATATCAAGCAGACCTATTTTTGAGCAAATGAAACCAACTATCTAGTAAGAATACAGGATGAACACTTATGGAAAAAGAGCTATCCTTATTTAATATCAGTGGGAACTTTAATGAGGTATTATTTTTCTGATTCATGCTGAACTGGTGTCAATTGACCATGTTAAACATTTACTAATTCATTATCACGTTGTATATAAGTTCCAAAATGTCCCTAAAAATAATAATACTTCAACATTTTATCTTCACTTCAACAATCTGTGAATGTTGTTTTGTTTTCGTTTGGGTAGGAGGGTGAAAAAAGGAAAAGAGGAGAAACACTGAAATTCTATTAAGTGGCAGGGATCTGTTCAAAATGATTTAATCATTTAATCTTTACAGCTATGGTACACAAGGGACATTGTTCTGCACAAATTAGCAGAGAGTGTACTTTGCAAAATCAGGTGATTTTCTCCAGTTTACATCAATTTAAGTGGCTGAGCCAAGATTTTAACCCAGGAACCCAGGTCTCTCTGACCAAAAAAGAGAAAAACAAAAACAAAAACTAAAACTAAAGTGCTGTTTCCATTATGTGGTACTTTTCCTTGATAATAATGTATTTTTCTTTTCCTTTCTGAAATTTGAATTCCATAATCACTTTTCTTTTTCATTTCACGATTTCTTTCTGCTTGATTTGTTTGCTCTTTCACTTACATAATTCTGTGAATTTTTTATGTATCACTTGACACATCTTAGATTCACTTCTTGTGCTGAGAAAAAGTTTTCCTGTTTAACTGACCGTTAGTGTCAGGAAGCAATGCTAATTGCCTCCCACCCATAGTTGGTTAAGTAAAAATCTAGAGCCATCCTTATCTTCCCCCTTTCCTCATATCTTGCCATTCCAACAAATCGCATGGAATCTACCTGCAAAGCACTTTCTGGATTTATTCACTTCTCCATCTGCTCTGCCACCATCCTAGACACACCACCGTCATCATACTTGGACTATTATGAACTCCTCTTCACTTGGTTTTTCTACTTCCATTGTTGCCGCCAACAATATGTGCTCCAGACAACTGTCAGAGAAATTTTTTAAATACCTGTAAATCAGATCACACGACTTTCCTGATTAGAAGTCTACAATACTTCTCATCACCTTTAGAATGAAATCCTTATCTGATCCTACAAGTTCCTTTGTCATCTGGCACTTGCCCACTTCTCTGACTTTATCTTTGAAGTTCACCATGACCCTGGCATGCTGGCTTCACAGATGGTCCTTCACTGTCCCAAACTTATTTTTGTTTTAGGACCTTTACTATAGCTGGTCTGCCCTTCCCCAAAGCTTTATGAGAAAGCCTCTTTTTGCCTTCTGCTTTAGACCTGGGCAAAATATCACTTCTTCAAAAGGGCTTGCTCTTTTCTGACCACCTTAAAGAGTTCCCATTCCCCACTCTCTATCATATTCCCTGATTAATTTTAAAACTTATCCCTATCTACTATTCTTTTGCTTATGTAACATCTGTCTTCCCATCTAGCAAACATGTAAACTTTATGAGAGAAGGGAACTTAGTTTGTTTTATTTACCTAAAAGAGTGCCTGGCACAAAGTGTATATTCAGTAACTCTTAAATGAATGAATACGAAAAATGTAACATTTCTGGTTGGGGTATTACCTGTGCTTTTAGGGAGAAGAATATCTTTGTAAGGGTCAAGTTATTTTCTCCATTTTAATGTCCTTATCCTTAAACTTAATAGACCATCTTCATTGCTCTTTGTCTTACTTAGATGCTGCATCATATCAAGTATTTCCATGAAAGGTAATAGTAGGAAAATATGTTCAATGTGAGCCACGTTAGATACCTGATGAATTTTTAAAGAGACAGAAGTTATGATGGTTGCAAATATCTCTAAATGTTTTTGTTTTCATCACCAAGCAATCAGCATCTCAAAATGGGTGCCTACGCTGTCCATTTATGAAAATTTTAGCAATGTTTAGAAAGGACCTTTGTAATTTGAGATATATTATGCTTTATGTTTTACCAAATTGAAGATATCATTATATTTGTGACTGTGAGATGAACAAAGGATCAAGAAATTAACATTTCCTTTCTTAATATTGTTCTATATTGACAATTCTTTCTTGTTTTAAATTTGGGCTGCAGTTGCACATATGTGTTATATTTTTCTTTTCTTGTGAGAAGTATTTTCATATATATATTTTTAGAAAAATGACCACTTTGTTTATACTTTTAGAAACTCTACCTTATCTTATTTGGGGGAGGGAAAAATATTATTCCAGCAGTAATGTATGAGCCCTCCCTAGTTATTGAGCCCTCCCCTAGTAATATATTAGCTCTCTCCCTGGTTATTGGGAAAGAGCCTGTCTCAGAAAGATAGTCCTGACTTTTATTTTAAAGTGTGAAGTATTCCCTAAGTTATAGTTTTGATACTGCAAAACCAACAGATTGTAATTCAATTGTGTAGGTTTTATGAGTCCCAGTAAGGTCTTAAATCATGGAGATACATCACAGACTATAGTAGCCCTTACAAGAAGCAGGCTGTTTTTTCTTGCTGTTGATGCATCTTTTTGTCACTGAGCTGTCTGGAATATTCATTCCACATGCTCACCTCTTTTTGAATTAGGTATACCCTAAAAATGGCAGAAAAATCCACCATCTACTTTGATTTTCAGGAGGCACAAAGGCTTGTCAAACATAAATTATCTAATGTACACAGAAGGCACCTGCTGCAATAACTATTTTTAAAGCATACTGTGTATTTTAGTTTTCTCTAAACAATCCCACTAAGAACTCAAATCTATTAGTTTTTGAAGTCTAATAAGGAATTCTGCGAACTTAAAGATGCCAGCTAAAATGGGAAAATACTTGGGACAGATTTAAATATAAAATGAGAATTATTTGACTCCCTTGGGCACCACAGGAGTATTAAATATAAAACGAACAATGTTGCAGATGACAAAATTTGTTCTCCATCTAAAAGATTAAGCAACTCCTTGGAGATTTTATTTAAGCTATCTCTGTGTTACATGAAATTTGTAAATATACTTTAGTGTAAGTAACAGATTACTTATTAGTTATTACTCCAAAATTGTAGGCACCTTACCTCATCCCCCCCAAAGACATCATGAGGCTGGGAGCTGACAATGGGATGCTGTCACAATATGTGACCCTGACCCTAGAAGTGCTGTCCTTTCCTGCTGCCTCTGATACTCAGCCCCTCCACCCCCACTGGGTGTCATCTGTCATCCAGGGGTACAGGCGAGGAGATCCCACCACACAAACTCCTCAGCCTGGAAAGCCTGATGCTCCACTCCTACACTCAGAGAAATCAGGCAGCTGGTGGCATCAGTGATTAGCCTGGTAGCATTTCTTGTCCCCACAGGCTAGAGACTCCCTTCCTCCACCTGGAAGCACCTACTGGACCACCCTGGGGAAACTCTTTGTGCTCCTAACTCAGCACTGTCAGGAACCAGTGGGAGCCCCAGAAGAATAAGATCAACCCACCAGACCAATACAGTAGCACAAAGGCTTTGAAATTAGATTATCAGAGGAAACATAGCCAAGCAAAGTAGCTACACTAGCCTGCTAAAATGAAAAATTCAGATACACCCAGAGTCTCCTAGTATAATATCAAAAATATCCAGGAAAAAAATAAAAATTACCCATCCTGCCAAGAACCAGGAAAATCACAATTTGAATGAGAAAAGACAGTATGTAGCACCAATTCTGACATGTTGGAATTATCTTAAAAAGATTTTTGAAGTAACCATTGCAAAAGTAACCCAATGACCAGTTACAAATTCTCCTGAAACAAAAAGTAGAAAATCTCACCAAGGAAACAGAAGTGATTAATAAAGAACCAAATGGAAATTATAGAACTGAAAAATACTGTGAGAGAAATTAACATGTACTTGCTGGATGGACGTAGTAGTGAGTTACAGAGGAGAATCAGTGAACTTGAGGACAGATCAAATGAATTTACCCAATTCAAACAACAAAAAGAAGAGATCCTTGTGGATGTGTTGACATAAAATTTTGTCTCTGTCCATATATTATATTGCATTAGCAATCAAGTTTTATGTTTAAAGAACACAGAGGACATCTCTGCATTGGTTTGCCACCTGCTTTATCTATTTTTAATTTTTTTAAAAAATTTGTTGTTCCAAGGTATTTTTTAACACATTTTTAAAATTGTGAAATTTAACATATATACTTAACAGTGATAACTTTCAAAGTATAATTTAACAAATAGTTAGCAAATTTCAAAGAATGTCATGGTCACAGTTCCACATCTTCAGCTATTTCCATCATTGTAAAATATAACATACATACAGAAAAGTGTTAACTTTTGATGCACAGCACAACAAGCAGTTATATAGGTAATTTCAAAAATTGTTATGGGTTACAGTTCCACAGTTTCAGTTCTTTCTTTATTATGCAATATAGAATATATACAGTAGGTGAAAACTTTCAGAGCACAATTCAATAAGTAGCTATGAAGCAAATTTCAAGGGATATTATAGGTTACAGTTCTACCATGTCATTTACCTCCTTCCAGCTATTCCATCCAGTTTCCTAACATATATGGGTGATTTTTTTTTAAAAAAAAAGATGAAACAGTTTTGCAAGGTAAGCAGGAAGTTTCTGATGTTCTTCCCATAGGAACATGTAAGTCAATGCTAACGCTTGGGGAGTGGAGGTTTCCCTTCACATCTATCTATATCATGTCTCTCTGCAAGTTTGGTGATCTAATTTAAGTGTCATCTGTATTGTGTATTCTTTTTAGTTATTGGGTTGATTATTTCCTAAACAAAGGCTTGTAAACATGAACTTGGATCGATATTCATACAGTATTTCCTGGCGCACTGATATGGGTGTGGCTTTCTTAGGTCATTATCACCACCATTTTGAATTATCAGGATCTGTGCTATAGTTGTTAAATATTTTGTGAGAAATTATTCCTGAAACCATCACTAATGCTCTCAAATTCAGTGTTATTTATGCAGACTTCTGACTTTCTCCAAAAACAAACATTGAAGGAAAAAAAAAATCAAGAGTTCACCATGCGTCTCTTTAAAACATTCACATTTTAGTTGTGAGTAAATTTTGCTTTGGGGACAGCTCACGGTACAAAAATTTAAGAAATGGCTTTATATCGTTTATATATGCCAGAGAGATTAGCCATCAATAATGTCTACCTTAACCTTTTTAAATTGAAAATGTTATTGAGTTAATTGTAGATTCACACACAGTTCTAAGAAATTATATGAGAGATCCATCCCATGTGCACTTTACCTAGTTCCCCCAATAGCAACACTTTGCAAAACTATGATATGAAATCAGAAGCAGGATTTTTCCATTTCTATAATTGGCTTATCTCATTCTGAGTTCCCAAAATTTACTGTTTCTGGTGGGTGTGTATTTACTTTTATACAATCTGACCACATGTGTAGGTTCATGTATCCACTATACTATCAATATACTGAACATGTCCATCACCACCAAGGCCTCTCATGTTGCTCATTTATAACATAGTTTGTTAACTATTCACCTGTTACAGGACATCGGCACTGTTTTCAGATTTTTGGTATTATGAACAAAGCTGCTGTGACCATTCATGTAGCGGTTTTTGTGTGATCATAAGTTTTCGTTTCTTTGGAATAAATGCCCAAGAGTGCAATTGTTGAGTTGTATGCCTGCATATTTAGTTTTAAAAGAAACTGCCAAACTGTTCTCTGAAATGACTGTATCATTTTAAAGTTCCATCAGCAGTGCATGAGTGATCCACATTAAATGTTTAATTCATCCAGAATTCAATTTGTTTTAGAAAGTATCTCTTTCTTTGTATTATCCTCACAAGAGTAATACATTGTGTGTTTCTTTTAGGGTCCTAATTTGAAAAATAGGAAAAAGATTTCTTCCGAAGAGAGCTGAAGAAGAAATGATTAGGAAAGACCAAAGTCATATGGTGAGGCCATTGTTTTTATGTGGTACAGGTGTCCCCTTCACTAGGAGGTGACTTCTTTTGCACAGCCATCCCACCACAGGGATAATTCAGATCCTGTCTCAGCAAAAAACCCAAATTACCATGCATCATGTTGCTTTCAAATGATTAAAAGAGCAAATCTTAAAGGTGTGGACAAGGTTCTGGGAAAGGATAAAAGGAGCTGTGGGGCGTAGTTAAAATCAACCAGACTAGAATTCTAGAGTCCTGGGTTCTAGTTCCACCTCTGCCACCAAGAGTCACGTGAGTTTGTGTTGTTCACACACTCAGAAAACACTAAGCTCTCCTATGCAGCTTTGCATTTTCTGCCTGGAAAAATAAAGTGAATCGAATGATTGTTTCATTTATACTCAGATTATAGAAAATGTAAACATTAACAAATTAAAACAATTTGTAGTCTGTCCTTGAGGTGTTGGAGTAAATCCTCTCTCTGTGAAAATTTAGTATATGTTTCCACAGCCTACAAGTAGGAATGACTTAAACATTACTATTCAAATTCCAAGAGGCCAAAGTTTTTCACGTCTTAATGCCTAGCATAAATTTTGGGAAAATTTATTATCAAGATCACTGCTAGTTAAATACTCTGGGAACATATGGGAATCTAATCTTAACTGTGTCTTGAAGAATGACAACTTAATAAACACCAAGGACATGTATGTTTTAACTATGACTGTTGTAGTCCTGATGAGTAAAAATTAAAATAAATGGATTAATAGAAAGCATATTGTGTAACTTATTATGAAAAAAAAACTAATATCTTAAGCGAAACCCTAACAGTTATTTTTTCTTTATGTGTTAAATGTAATGCCATTGTAAAATATATGGTAGGAAGTTTAATCCAGGCAAGTTCATTAAATTGTGTTTTTTTGCCACACCAAACATTCTCAGGATAGTGAGAGTTGATGGTGATTCATTGTGTGTAAATGAATGCCATTTGCCTTCACTAAATAAATACAGTTATTTCATCATTCCAGGCAATTGCTTTGAATTTGTCAGTAGGATTTTTTATTTCCACTGTGGAAGAAAAATCAGCACAGAAAACATTCCTTAGAGTTCTAACCTCCACTTGCTAACATTTCAAGGTTATACTATCCCTTATCAACAACTGCTTATTGACCCCTGTTGTATACAGAAGGAAAGCTCTGAAATCACATTTGGGTCAACTAATCTACTTTTTTTAAAACCATGAAATCAAAGGCCTTAATCACATTAGTGATGCCTGACCATTCTGTTTCAATTCCAGGGCTGTCTAGTGAAACTAATGAACTGTCCTGGTGGCTCCAAAGCAGAGACAGGGTCTCAGAGGCCAGTTGTGAATTACGAGCACATTTCCTTTTATTGCCCATAAATCTTTTCCAGCTTTATATTCACAGTAGCTTAAAACACCTTAATTAACATCAATGACTGTGCAGCAGTGGTCTGAATGTTTGGGATTAATAATGGAGTTAAATATATCCCTGTATTTAAAAAAAAATGCATTTTCAGTACAGTCCAACCTTAATTACAGTAAATCAGACCTTATCTAGCGACAAGGTTGATAAATGTCAGTGCCTTTTTTCCAGTATGTGTCATAATAACTCTTCACAGTGCATCATGAAATAGTGGTTAGGAGAGAAATGGACCTAGAGTTAAATACTATAACAACAGGTTTCAAAGGTAATATTGGTTTTAACATGAAACCAAGGCATGACTGGAGCTGAAGAAGAAAGTCAGTGCCAAAGATGGGGTGTGGAGAAGCTGATTTGGCCATTTTGTCCATGGAGGTTATGGGTAAGCTTTTGATTGCAAATGGAATTTCTCAGGAAGGCAGTGCAAAAAAAGAACATAGAGTTGGGGGGAATGTCTATAAATGAAGCAAAGGAAAAGGAAACAAAGTTGAAGGCCAGCAGAACTTGTGTCCTATAACTGAAAGAAGGGCATTGGTTATGGATGCAGATGTAGATGAAGCAGGCAGAAAGGAGTGAGGGTCTTTCGTGAGTGAGGCACCCGTTTAAATAAGAACTGGAAATAAGATGAGTGACCAGGAGGAGGCAAGATTTGAATTAAATGAAGGCACGCTGCTGGAAGCCACAGACTCAAGGGAAACATAAGAAACATGCATAACTCTACTAACCGAGTAAAGAAGGGGCAGACAGAACAAAAATGATACATGTGAAATTTTAGGTTACATGTATGTTACTAGAATAAAAATTTTAAAACACAAAACATAGGACTGTACAGCACAGTTAACCTAATGTAAACCATGGATTATAGTTAATAATACATTATAATAATGTTCTTTCATCAGTTGCAACAAATGTACCACACTAATGCAAGGCATTAATAGTGTGGGGGAGATACGGGAGCTCTGTATTTTATGCATGATTTTCTGTAAACCTACAACTTCCCTAATGAAAAAATGAGAAAAACAAAGAAATGTAATGTCACGTGCACACTGATGTGACTACACTATAGAATTTGCTATTTCTCTTCTTTTTCTCTAAGGTGATATTAACTACCTAAGGAATCTTTCCTTAATTACTATTTTAATTTTTTTTCAGTCTTTTTTCTATTTTTCTCCACAAACACATGTCTCCTATCCTATTTTTGGGCAGAAGACATTCCAGACCAAAAGATCACACATTGTTTATTAAATCAAGTTTCCTCTAGCTCTAGTATTTTTAGGTATTTTTGGTTTGTTTTATTGTTTTGTTCTTAGCTAAGTCCATTGATCTTCAACAAATCCTTGATAGTGGGGTTACAGCTGTTACAGTATTCTTGGTGGCATTTCCAACCATTCTGAACTGAGTTTAGCCTGTGATAACTCCTGCAGGGAGAAGTCAAGGCCTGTATGCAGAGATAGTATAAACCATGGCGCTCCACTAGAGTCCCAGTTCTGAAAGTCCCCTAATAATAATATCATAGTTGTAACAACAACAATTTATGTGTTTAAAAATCAATGACAATGGTAATAGTTATAAAAATAACATCTATAGCCCCTATTTCATATTGAACAATTATCACATACCAGAGACTCTAATATGTGTTTTTCTCATTTTATCCATTTTATCCTCCCACCAACCCTATGATATAGACATTATTACCCCAATTCACAAAAGAGCAACCTGGAGATCAGAGATCAAGAAACTTGCCCAAGTCACTCTTAGTAATTAGAAAAGTGGTGACTCTTGTCAGATCTGTTCAATGCCAAGGTTTGTAATGTGACAATATGGATTCATTTCATTGGATTAAGCATTGCCTTATTCTTTGCTTCTTTTATCATGAAAATTTTCTCAGGCATGGGGTAATATTAAAATTCTGTGGCTCCATAGTTTAAGTGAATGCATCATTTATTTCTGATCCAGAAGGTATGGGCTCAGTTTAGTGTGAATGAAAGCACAGGACATTTGTGAAGGGACAGTGTGCTTAAATGTTGGTAAGAGAGAAGAATAGAAGCAGGGGAGGGAAAGCAGATTTTTCCTCATATCACAATTTTATTTAACCTCATTCCTGAATAGAAGTTTTTAGGATTTAATTCCTTTCCGTGAGATAATAACAACTATGCTATTTCAGGAGGAGATAAAAGATAGCTCCAGCCCATAACTGGGAAACATTTCCAGGAAGCAGGAGTTCCTAGACACTAAAGGGTCAGTATTAGTGCTGTTTCCAAATTAAGTTTAGGACCTTATTTAATGAAAATAATAGGAAATAAGTGGCAGCAAAGACGTTAGCTAAAAACAAAATTTGGGGTTTAGACTATGGCTTAAGTCCAGATAAATATTCAAGTCTTTTCCCTACATGAGAAGTCAATTCACTTGTGTTTCCAAAATAGGCTTTTAAAATTTCATGTCAAAGTAGCTGCATGCAAATATTTCAATTTAAAACTAAAGGCACTAGAACCTGGGATTCAACAGCTGGGCAAGAGGTGAGTACCTCAAAGGGAACCAGAGGGGCCAGGAAACAGTCAGAAGACTGTGGATCTTAGTGAAAGGTCTAGGCAAACAGATTGATTCAGAAACATTTACCAAGCCTCTGCCATAATCCGCAATGCCCTTAAAGAAACATAAATATGTCTGGTCCCGTCCCTAGAAGGGTTAACATTCCAGTGGTGACAGCAATCACATAGGGAGATAATTTAAATGTAAAATGGCAAATTTTAAGGTACTTTCAGAGCACAAAGTGACTTTTCTTAATCTGGGCTGAGAGAAAGGATTTCTGGGATGAGACATGATGCCTGACCTGAGTCAACTTATGAGAGTTGGCCTTGTGAAGAAAACTAGGGTCTTTCATCTCAAGCAATATGGTAGACTAGATACTGTCCTTCCAAATTAAACAACTAAAATGTTCAAAAAGTATTTAAAACATTTGCAGATCTGACATGAAAGAAAGAATTTCGCAGAGCCCATAAAGAAAGTTAAAACAAAAGCTTTAGGAAGTACATGCTAAAAGCATCTTTTCCAATGAGGGGCTTGTGCCAAAGTCTGGAGACCTTGTGCTTCAAGGACTAAAAGATAAAGCTTAGAATTGTGAGAAACAAGCACAATTCCTAAAAAGGAATAAATGCTCACACGATTATGGAGAAGAAAAGAATTTATTCAAGATCTTGCAAGAACAGGCACACAACCAACATGCGGGGGGTTGGCCCCCAGAACTATAGGCCCAGCACTATTTATTCCCTATGCCTAAATCGCAAGTCCCTCCGCAAGTTCCCTATGCCTAAGTCACAATCGTATCCAGTGGCTGGATATTTGAGGTTACATTCTATGCGACAGGCCTAACTAGCCTGTGCAAATTTGAATCATGCAGCCTGGAAATTGGAAATATTTGAAAAAAGTCTCCCACACAAACTTGAAACATTTGAATCAAGGAACATTTGAAACAAGTCTCCACCCCTCTTTCCTTTGTTCTTTAACTGCAGAGCCAGTCTGAGCTAGTTTGGTAACAACTTATGAAGCTATTTTAGGAACCTCTATGCACCCCCCCCCCCCCAGTCTCCACCTTGCAAGGACAATGGGCAGATAAACAGGAGGACCGGCCACTGATCACAGCTTGGCTTCTTGACCCTCTGCTATTCCCCTGAGCTGTCCCCACCCTGTGTGAAAGCTAAACTTAATCTAATTCTCAGAGTCTCTCCACTAAGGTGGAGAGCCTTAGTGTAGACCCTCAGTAAGTTGGGACCCTAAGGAGCCACAACCTCAGTGTAAGGATGAATAAGAAGTAAATTAAATTTCTTTCTCAGAAGGGAATAGTGAGCAAATCTGCTTTGAGATTGATATTAGGTGGAGAGGAGAGGAATAATTTCTCCTGAAAAATTTTTACAAACCAGCCAACTCCTGGCTTCTGTCTGAATATATAGTACTTCTTTGGCTGAATAATATCAACCAGATGATTTAATTTAAAATGGTCCTTGGCTAATAGGGCCTCAAATAAACTGAAAACAACAACAAAGGATTAAAATTATCTCTCCGATAATAATTCCAATGAGAATGTGCAGCTCATAATAAAATGTCACATACCACATATTAAAATGAGGTCTGAAGATTGGATCCAGATGAAATACCTGAAAATGTAATGAGATACACATATATTTAAAATGTTGAAATTTCAGGCAAAGAATATAAAACAATTAGGTTAAGTGCACTTAAGGAAATAAAGAGCATAATAAAAATTAAAACAAGGAACAAAGAACTATAAAGAATAACAAGTAGAGTTAAAAGTAGCACAGAAATATTATATGTGTGTGATGTGTGTGGGTTATGCAATATAATATATATCTAATTGAATTTAAAACCTCAGTGGAGACATTAAACAGCAGATTGTACACAGCTTAACTGAGAAATTGAAAACAGGAAAATAAATCTAAAAAGTTACCAAGAACGCAAAAAGATAAATTTAAATGCATGTTCAAAAGTCAGGGATGTTAAAGTAAGAAATTTCTACATATGTTTATTCAGAGTTCCAGAATGAGATAAGAGAATAAGGAGAAATAACACCTGAAGAAGCAAGTGAAACAACAATATATAATTTAGTAAGCCCTCTAAATCTCAATAGATTAATAAGAAGAAATCCAATTTAGATATGTGGTGTTAAAACGGCTTAGCACAAAAAAAAAGGAGGATATTTTAAAAGTAGCCAGAGAGAAAACAGAAATTGCTCCCAAAGGAACCACATTAGTTTGATGGCTGCTTCTAACAGCACCAAAAGATGGTAGAAGACCATGGAAAAATCTTCCAAATTCTGAGAGAAAATACACAACTATCAACGGTTCAATAGCCATTGAAGTTACCTTTCAAGAAAGAGGGCAGAATGTCGATACTTTAAAGACAAAACTTAAGAGAGCTTACTTACCACCAGCAGACACTCAAAGGAGCACATTTGAAGGCAGAAAATAAGGAAGAAATCAAATAATTCCAGAAAGATCTGTGACGGATGCCAAAGTGATAAGCAAAAATATTGGCAAATGGATAAGTGAATCTGAACAAACATTGTGTTAAACAGTAATAATCTTATTTGTAAGGCAAAAAAGAATAAATGTAAAATACTGGGCCACGAAATCATTTCTTGGGAGAAGGTGATCACAGTTAAAGCATTTTATGATACTTCTATTGTTGGAAAGCCCAGTAAAAGATACTATATTTAGACTTTAAGTTAAGAATGCACTTAAAATAGTTAGGAATTCAACCACTTTGGAAAACTCTTGGCAGTTTCTTAAAACATCAAGCATACATCTACCCCATGATCCTTTAATTATACAACTAGGTATTTATGGAAAAGAAATGAAAATCTCTGTCCAATATTATAGGCCATCAAAAAGGAGGAATGAAGTTCATATGCATATGACAGCATTAATGTAGCATAAAGACATCAGGTTGAGTGAAGTAAGTCAGACACAAAAGGACAAATATTGTATGATCTCATTAATATAAAATAATTTGAATATGCAAATTAATACTCTCAGAAATTATGTATTACAGGTTACCAGGGCTAGGGTGGGGTGGGGAATGTGGAGTCAGTGTTTAATTGGTACAGAGTTTTTGTTTGGGGTGATGGAAAAGTTTTGGTAATGGTGGTGATTGTAACACAACATTGTGAATGTAATTAACACCACTAATGGTATATTTGAAAGTTAATAAAATGGAACATTTTAGGTTATATATATGTTGCCAGGATGTAAAGAAACAAACAAAAAATGCCATCGAATCATACAACACCAAGAGTGAACTCTAATGTAAAATATGGTCTATAGTTAGTATAATTATAATATTGTTTCATGAGTTGTAATAAAGTTACCACACTAATTCAAATATGTTAATAATAGGGAAAACTGTATGTTTGAAGGGGGCATATATGAGAACTCTTTACTTTCAGAATGATTTTTCTGTAAACCTACAACTTCTCAAATAAAACAAACACACACAAGCAAATAGTTACCAATAAAAAGAGACAAAGACCATTTAATTTGTCAACAAGTAGAGAGAAAAATCAAATGAGGAAATGTAATTTCAAACACAATACTTAACAAAGAAGAAAAGAATGGAAGAAAATAAAAAGAATGGAACTTTTTTGAGAAAGAGGGAAAACAAAGTATATAAGAAGAAAGGAATAAATCCAAATAGAGCAATAATCACACTTAATATACATAAACTAAGTCTATAATAACAAAACACAGATTGTCATCCTCTATTTATTTATAAATTCAGCTATATGGTGTTCACACAATATATAACTAAGGTATAAGGATAAAGAAAAGATGAAAGTCAAAGGATATAAAAACATATACTAAGCAAAAAGCAACTTAAAGGAAGATGGTTTGTATGTATTAATGTCAGTCAAAATGGACATTAAGACCAAAAACATTACCAGAAATAGAGTTCTATAAAATGATAAAAAGATACATTAAATGGATATATACAAAATTTCTAAACTTGTATACTCCTAATTATGTAGTATCAATATATATAAAACAAAATTTGACAAAGCCACAAGGGAAACTTGATAAATGCATTATTTTGAAGGGAGATTTTCACAAAACACTTTCTAAAATTGAAGAGATAAATCAGACCATCTATTAGTAATAGAGAAAATTTAAAAAGCTTATGAGTCCATATGCTCTCGATATATATAGAATAATAAACCGAAGAAGTGGAAAATGCATTTTTTTTACGCTAACCTAGATAAAAAATTGATTACATTCTGGTCTTGAAATTAGCTTTAAAAATTCTGAAAGGTTGAAATCATGTAAATTGCATTCTCTGACTAAAATGGAATTAAGTCAAGATACAGATAGATTACCAAGAAAAACATGAAATGTCTAGAAATTGCAAAACACTTCTATATGACTCATGGGATAAAGAAAAAATTATAGTGGAAAATAGAAAGCATTGTAACTCAGCTATTACCTACAGTAGTAGGTATTATGGAGCTCCTTGTGTATATGAAACTCATTGTAACTTGCTGAAGGAGTTTTGCAGAGAGCAATTCTGTAGGTCAATCTCATGGCAGAGTGAAGAAAAAGAATGTAAAGTTGCCTTTGGGGAGCACATTTGAAAGTCAAAATGTGACTAAAGTATGAATAGAAGTGTGCTGGATTGAAGCTGTTATGTACCCCAGAAAAGACCATGCTCTTTTAATCCATTCCTGTGAGTGCAGACCAGTTGTGGGTGGGAACTTTTGGTTAGGTTATTTCAACTGACATGTGACCCACCCTATTCGAGGTGGGTCTTATCCTTTTACTAGAATCCTTTATGAGAGAATAAAGGACAGAAAGGCAGAGAGGTTTTAGAGAGAAAAAGCCCCAGAGAAACAAGCAGCAGAACATGGAGAAGACAGGCAGGCGCTGGCCATGTGCCTTCCCGTGTGACAGAGGGTCCTGAATGCCAGCAGCTTTTCCTCAGAGAAGGTATCCTCCTGTTCATGCCTTAATTGGGACATTTTCATGGCCTAAGAACTAAATTGTAAGTTAACAAATCCCCATTGTAAAAGCCAACCCATTTCTACATATTGCATTCTGGCAGCTTTAACTGAAACAATAAGTAGAAAAGGGGGGAAAAATGGGGGGAAATTCAGAAAATTTTATAGAATAAAATGAGCAGGATTTGGTGTCTGACTGGATGAAGATTATCATGAAAAGAATGCTGGGATCCCTCAGAGTTCTAATTTTGATTTTTGGGAATGGGAATGGTAGAGATTTGTATTAATCTGTGGAATGCAGGAGGCCAGACAGGTTTGAGAATAGAGGAAAGTAGATGGGTTCAGATTTGAAAATGCTGACTTTAAGATGATTGTGAATATGCTCATATTATTAGATATCTTGAGATATGAAGATTGACATACAGATTTGTGCATCATCAGCACCTTGAGTGTCGTTAATGTCATGCGTCCTGAGGAAGGAAAACCATGTTGATACAGCAGACAGAACAGTGAGATGATACCCAATGGCCAACAAATTGGTTTTGGCCACATTGAGACACCGGTGAACCCTGAGAAGCAAATTCAGCGGGGATGGTAGGTTCCAGAGCCTGGCTGCTTTGCACTAAGATGTAAAAGATAAATGAGGAACTGTATGTGGTAATTATAGCCCTTTCTTTAAAGAAGTTTGCATAGAAGGAGAGGAGAGAATCAGAGCTTTAATTAAAAAGAGGTAAGAGGAAAAGGGAGACTTCAGTTTAAGAATGGGACAGAGCTGGGCATATATTACGGTGTAGGAAAAAAGAATCAACACAGAGGAGAATGCTAAAGATAAAAAAGAAGGAGGATTATTACTGAAAAAAAAGATATAGGATAAAGGTAGATACAGTCAAAAGCATAGGTGAAGGGATTGGTTTTAAATAGGAGAGGTTATCTCATCCATGGTGACTTTCAGAGAGAAATGAATATGGCTATAAATATAACTAATTTTACATGTGGAGAACTGAAAGTTGAGAGTGCTTAATAAATTCATCCTACTTTTCTTAACTTGGGTGGGAATCTTAGAATCCCCTGTTCTTTTAAGCAGTCTGCTGTCAAAATTCTTGCTGATGACTGTATTTCTTCACACTCTTGGAAATTTGCATTAATTTGCTACAGAAACATTTGTGACATTTTTAGCAAAAGCAGATTTTATTGGAAGAAAACTTTTCTCTTGAATGGTTGTATGGAGGGAGAGAGGCAACATGCGTCACATATACTGTAAGCAAAAACTCAAGTCAAAGTGAAAATCAGCCTTTGTCCTTCTAGCAGAGACCCCCATTTCAATTTTTATCCATGTTGCCAGTTTTGGATGCTTTTCTTCAGAAATTTAGAGAGTCAAAGGACAAGAAGCTTTCTGTTGTTTCAAGTTATCATTAACTCCTGAATTTCTATGAAAGATTATTTAAATTACTCAGAGCAGCCCATAATGTGCAGAAGATCAAAAGTATATCATCTTTGTGTGTGTGATCAGGGTGAGGAGGAGTTGCATGTAATTGTGTCAGTATTTGATGGGATGATTTGTCAAAAAAAAAAAAAAGCCCTCTCTTCTCCTTTATCCATTTGTCTCTAGAATATGATAAACACCTCTAAGATCAGTTTCAGAATAAATACATCCCCACTACCTGCTGCTATACCAAGATAATTTTCAGAATTCTTTTACTTCAATTTAATTATTGTATCTAGAGAAATTTCATCAGGTTTTCATAGTAAGAAGCTAAATGGAGTCTTGGTTTGCAACCATAATCTCTATAAACATGGAACCATGAACAATAACTTAAAGATAAACAGGGATGAGGGATGTTTTCTGAGTCATAGGTTTGAAGTTGCAGAAGGTAAGCACAATGACGTTAGATATCCCTTGGTTATAGAAGATGCACAGTAGGTTTCCCAAGTGGAATGGGTAAATGAACTTACTGAACATCAGTTGTATGCCAGCAACCTTTATATACTTGATCTCACTTAATCATTGGATTAATTTGATGAGCTAGGGACTATGCTGGACTTGCATATAAGAATACTGAGAATTTAAATAACCTTCCTAGGTGCACATGTCAGTGTGGGGATTTGAGATGAACATAATAATTCTTATATGCCATAACCTTATATACTTAATCTTCTACCCACACCCTTTCCTGAATATTGGCCCTAATGAAAATTGTGCATTTTCAGAGGCAAATAAATTGTAGAAATGTAGAGAACATGGAGAGAGCAGACGTTTACTAATGTGATGACATTGGTGTTGGTCCTGGGAAGAAACAAAATAGGATATTCAGAATCAGACTTTAGCTACAATGTTGTCACCTCCTTGACAAAGGCCACTCTTGTCCACAGATACAATCTCAGAAGATTAGGATGATAAGGATGGCTGGTAGCTATTTTCCAAAGCTCATTGCTCAAAATTTACCTTCACCAATGTGAATTTAATTGGTAGAATTCGGAGATTATTAGGAAAGCCACGAATAGGTGTTTTCTGCTTGGGGCTATATGAGGTTACAGAGGAGAAGGCCTATTCCCTACCAGAAGAAGCAACCCATGGAAGTGCTGGTCTCCATCATCTGAGCCCATTGTATAATTTGTGATAAATAAGATACAATTTAGTGTTTTTTGGGATTTTCATTTTTTATAATAAATATTTAGGGGCTAGAGTAAATTTTCAGTTGAATGTTGTTATCCAAATATTTCAAATCCTTTCTGTCTTCCCTGCTGCATTATGAATAGTTCCAGTGTCTATCAGATGAGTACAAGGGGAGAAAATAAGTAAAACACTATTATGTTTTATTTTTAACTGCTTAGTAGTTCCTAATGCCCAAATTTCAGAGGTCTTCTCTTATCTTTGCATATGGGGGCTACTGTTCAGACAGCTTATATGTCTGTAGCAAAAATACAGTTCAGAGATCCTAAAATGATTTCTCCTTTGACTTGTTTTTCTATCAAATTTATAATCTGTCACATTAATCTGATACAACATCATTTGCTCTAGCGAACTAAAGTTATAATAAAAATATCTACTGAAAACTGATTTTTATTGACTATGTCATTTAAAAATATATGTCAGGTACCATGGATGATTGTATGGTGTGTGAATGTATTTCAATAAAACTGAATTTAATAAAAAAAAAAATGTCAGGGCAGAGATGCTTCTTTTAAAAATGTATTATATATAAATAAGCAGTAAATTATATGATGTATAAATCATGAAAGTAGATCAACTGAACTAAGATTCATATAAGAGACTTTAATATACCATGTTTAACATGTTTAATATGTTTTGAATATGTATTATAGTCTATAAATTCATGCACAAGTAAACATGTAGCTACCAGTTAATGAGCAGTTATTGAGTATATAATGATGGGCTAAAAGCTTTATGAACATTCTCATTGTATCCTTGTAACAACCTTATAAGTTTAGGACTATGTTATTCTCATTTTACAAATGAGGGAACTTGGGCTTTGAGAGTTTTGAGAAACTTTCTCAAAGATATACAGTTAATAAATGGAAGAGCTGATATATGGTCACTGATTCAGTGATATAATTTTTATATTTACCTTGCACCACATTCAAAAGTTAACTTGGAATGGATAAAAGTTCTCAATAAACGATCTAAAACTATAATGCCCCTTGAAGAAACCACACGAAACAAGTTTTTGTAACCTTGAGTTAGGCAAAGATTTCTTAGGTTCAACACAAAATGCATGAACCATAGAGGAAAAATATATATTACATTGGATTTCATCAAAAGTAAAATTTTCTGCTCTTTGAAATATACTGTAAGAACATGGAAAAGCAAGCAAAAGCCCACTAGAAAATATTTGGAAAGCATATTCGATAAAGGACTTGTAAACAGGATATATAAAAAACATACACAAATCATATAAGAAAACAAATAAACATGTATAAGAATTAAGCGCATGTTCTGGATATAAAAATAAGACCAAATTCAATTTCATATGCCATACAATACCTGGCATATAATATTGCATTATTATATATATATTATTATATAATACAATAGGAACCCATATTTAGAAAATTAATTAATTACATTTATAATTTAGCAGTATAAAAGATTAAAAAAATCAATAAAATTATGTTGCTACCTATGTCTAAATATAGCAAAAATGTGCATTGTCATTATGGGGGAAATTATAAAAATTTATTGAAATTCATCCAAAGACCTAAATAGATGGAGAGATACACTAAATGTATGGATAAGACAAGTCTATGTCTTTATATATTACACATTCAAGCATAATATTGCACATTATTATTCCAAATAATATCCAATGGGGAGTTTTTAAAAATATAATTTGAAAACAAAAAGACAAACATTATAACGCCTCACTAATATGGACTAACTATAATGTGCAAACTGAGAATTGAATCTGAAAACACAGGTTTTCAGGGGAAGGCTTATAGTAAACGTTCCTAGATTGTAAGCTCTTACAGCAGTCATATCTGTTCCTGAGTTGTAATGGTTAATTCCAAATTCTGAGATGCTGAGCTCTCTGTGTATAACTTGGTCAGCCCCTGCAACTTCGGGTATCTATGTGACACCTGAGACTCAGAGCCAGAGTTTGGCAGCTATGAATGTCAGCATTACCCCATACAGTGAATGTTAAAGAAGATGAAAAAGAGATCAGACTTCAGTTGGAGATATGAATGAAATTAAGTTGGTTAGGGCTAAGGTAAATTGGATTAAAAGGCAAAGGGTGACATTGGCTGTGTTTTAAAACTTCTTTGGTGTGAGACCAAAGGAAGAGATGTTCATTTGGTATAAAATCTGTATTTTCTGTAGCATGCTATGTAATTGAACTTGTGTGGTAAGTTTATTTGAACATCATAATTACATGGAACCTTGAATAGGGAGTGAGATCTGGTTGGTTTGTATAGGATCATGTTGAAATAATTGGTTATCCATGTGGAAAGGTTTATTTTGATCCCTTTTCATATCAGACATAAATATCAAGTCCAGATGAGTTAATACAGCAACAATAATTTACCAGTTTGCATCTGCTATCTGGTGTAATTATTATAGCATCACATTTCACTCTCAAAGTGTCCAGGTTTATATAATAAATGATATGATAAAACCTATTTGAGTAAAAGTATAACTTTAAAACTTTTAATAGAAAATCCAAATTAATTTCTATATTACTAAGATAGGCAGCTCAGATATTACTGTGGGAACTGCTGCTACTGAACTGGAATCCTTAAATGCAGTTGATGACCAGATCCTGGATTGACAGGAGCCAAGTGGTGGCACATAGTTGCCAAAGACATTATGTGGCCTGGTTTCTCCTTGCTTCCTTAATTAAAATGGAGAGGAAAGGAATGAATTGGGAACTGAACTTTTAAGCACAAAGGAACCAGCAAATCATAACTTGGAAATTTTTCATACTATCCAGATAGCATACTCTGAGACCAGGGTTGGAAGTAGCCCTGTCTGGACCCTCCCTGAGTTCCCCAGTAAGTGAGTTCCCAGAGAATGGGGACCCATGCAGTGGTGCAGCTGAACCACCCTTTGCTAAGGAGATTAGGTATGTGACTCCAGTCAGCCATCTCAGAGGAAACCAGGATTGGAGATGCTTTTATCCAGGAAGGATGTGTAGAAGATCCTTTGGTTTGATGGCCTGGACCCCCTTGAAATGCAGGCAAACCCAACAAGTTTTTTGAGAATTTTGTATAAGCAATAGCACTGCCAGTCCAAACTGAAGGGACAGAGATAAGATGGAATCAAGGAAAAATGACTTCACGAGCTGGAGCATGGGAGCAAAGGTCTGGGAAGCATAGATTTCCTAGGCCATCCACCCTGATGATTGGGGAGATTTTGACCACCAGTGTGTGGAGGGGGTGGAGCCAGTACCCTGGTGTTCAGGAAGAGCTTGACCACTGTCCCAGCACTTGGAAAGGTGGGGCTGCCACTCCAGCAGGCCTGGAGGAAAAAGCATGGATCCTCAGATGACTCTCAGACATTGAGATCTAATAGAGTTTGCCTTTCTGGGTTTCAGACTTGCTTGGGACACATGACCCCTGCTTTCTCCCCAATTTCTCCCTTCCGTAATTGGAATTGTATCTTCTGCCTACCCCACCACAAGCAAATAACTTGTTTCCTAAGTTTTTCATGTGAACAGATGGAATTTTTCCTGAGAATGGGTCATATTACTGGAGGCCTTAAAAAGACGGGACATTTAGGAAGAGTTAAGAAGCCAGAAGTCAGAGGAAAACAGAAAAGTAGACTCCTGGAAAGAGATATTGCCATGTGATGGAAGGCAGAATGCAAGCCAAGGGACCCCCAGGATTGCAGTATGCCAGCACCAAACACTACAGGCTTTGGGGAGAAAACATAGCCTTGCCAAAGCCTTGATTTTGGACTTATAGTTGCCCAAATCATGAACCAATAAGTTTTTGTTACTAAGCCAACCAGTTTGTAATCTTTGTCATAGCAGACTTGGCAAACCAAGACAGATTTTGTTGCTGGAAAGTGAGGTGCTGCTGTTACAAGTACCTAACAAAGTGGAAGTTGTTTTTGGAATTGGGCAATGAAAACAATCTGGAAGAATTTTAAGGTACTTGATAGAAAAATCCTAGTTTGCTTTGAAGTGATATGTGTAAAAAAGGCACTTCCAGGCCTCAAAATTAAGCTAGATATGTAGTGAAAGTGTCTATTGTTTTATGGAATACATATGTCACCATAAACAGACTGTTGGAAATATGGACAATAAAGGTGGTTCTGGTGATACCTTAGAAGGAAATCATGAGTGTGTTGTTGGAAACCAGAGGATAGGTGATCTTTGCTATAAAGTAGCAAAGAGTTTGGTGAAATTGTGTTCTCACGTGACATGGAAGGTAGAACTTGGATTTCCAAGCAAAGTGTGGAAGAAGATAGTTATAAATACCAGCTATGACTATGTGATCAGTTGCAAAAATGAGGACTGTAATTATTATGATTATTTCTTCCTTATTTTGTCATGAATATTTGTTTGTATTCAACTATCTTTGTTTTCTTCCCTCTCTTATCCTCTTATCATATAACATAAGTTCTGTTACCTTTATGTCATAAAATTTAAGTTGCAGAGTCAAGGATAATAGTGAATATCACCCAAGGTCTTGCATCCTCTTTTGGGGAAAGATGGACAGTTGTATTATGCTAGCCAGAAGTATTAGTGTTATTGTCTTTATTTGGAGATTATGGGTTTTTTTTTTTGTTTTTTTTTAAATATTCATTTTATTGAGATATATTAATATACCACACAGTCATACAAAGCAAATCGTACATTCGATTGTTCAGAGTACCATTACATAGTTGTACATTCATTACCAAAATCAATCCCCAACACCCTCATTACCACACACACAAAAATAACAAGAATAATAATTAAAGTGAAAAAGAGCAACTAAAGTAAAAAAGAACACTGGGCGCCCTTGTCTGTTTGTTTCTTTCCTTCCCCCACCTTTCCACTCATCCATCCGCAAACTAGACAAAGGGGAGTGTGATCCCCATGACCCCCCCCAATCCCACTGTCCCCCCTCATAAGCCACATTTTCATACAATTGTCTTCAAGATTCATGGGTTCTGGGTTGTAGTTTGATAGTTTCAGGTACCCACCACCAGCTACCCCAATTCATTAGAACCTAAAAAGGGTTGTCTATATTGTGAGTAAGAGTGCCCACCAGAGTGACCTCTCGGCTTCTTTTGGAATCTATCTGCCACTGAAGCTTATTTCATTTCCTTTCACATCCCCCTTTTGGTCAAGAAGATGTTCTCCATCCTACGATGCCAGGTCTACATTCCTCCCTGGGAGTCATATTCCACGTTGCCAGGGAGATTCACTCCCTTGGGTGTCTGATCCCACGTAGGGGGGAGGGCAGTGATTTCACCTTTCAAGTTGGCTTAGCTAGAGAGACAGGGCCACATCTGAGGAACAAAGAGGCATTCGGGAGGAGGCTCTTAGGCACAACCATAGGGAGGCCTAGCCTCTCCTTTTCAGCAGCCGTCTTCCCAAGGGTAAAACCTGTGGTAGAGGGCCCAACCCATCAAACCACCAGTCCCCTATGTCTGTGGTCGTGTTAGCAACCATGGAGGTGGGGTAGGCGAATACCCCTGCATTCTCCACAGGCTCCTCAAGGGGGCACTACATCTTTTTTTTTTTTTCCTTGTTTTTTTTTTTTTTTTTTTAACTTTCCCTTCTTTTTTAAATCAACTGTATGGAAAAAAAGTTAAAAAGAAAACAAACATACAATAAAAGAACATTTCAAAGAGACCATAACAAGGGAGTAAGAAAAAGGCAACTAACCTAAGATAACTACTTTACTTCCAACATGTTCCTACTCTACCCCAAGAAAGTTACCTAATATAGCAACATTTCTGTGAACTTGTTCCTACTATACCCATCAGAAATTAACAGACCATAGTCATTCCTGGGCATTCCCAGAACGTTAAATTTACCCACAATAGCTAATCTGTTCTTCTTGGATTATTGTTCCCCCTTCCTTAATTGCTCTCTATCGCTAGTTTCCCTACATTCTACATTATAAACCATTTGTTTTACATTTTTCAAAGTTCATATTAGTGGTAGCATATCTTATTTCTCTTTTTGTGCCTGGCTTATTTCGCTCAGCATTATGTCTTCAGGGTTCATCCATGTTGTCATATGTTTCACGAGATCGTTCCTTCTTACTGCTGTGTAGTATTCCATTGTGTGTATATACCACATTTTATTTATCCATTCATCTGTTGAAGGACAATTGGGTTGTTTCCATCTCTTGGCAATTGTGAATAATGCTGCTATGAACATTGGCGTGCAGATATCTGTTCATGTCACAGCTTTCCGAACTTCCGGGTATCTACTGAGAAGTGCAATCACTGGATCAAAGGGTATCTCTATATCTAGTTTTCTAAGGAACTGCCAGACGGACTTCCAGAGTGGCTGAACCATTATACAGTCCCACCAACAATGAATAAGAGTTCCAATTTCTCCACATCCCCTCCAGCATTTGTAGTTTCCTGTTTGTTTAATGGCAGCCATTCTAATTGGTGTGAGATGGTATCTCATTGTGGTCTTAATTTGCATCTCTCTAATAGCTAGTGAAGCTGAACATTTTTTCATGTGTTTCTTGGCTATTTGTATTTCCTCTTCAGAGAACTGTCTTTTCATATCTTTTGCCCATTTTATAATTGGGCTGTCTGTACTATCGTCATTGAGTTGTAGGATTTCTTTATGCAAGATATAAGTCTTTTGTCAGATACATGGTTTCCAAAAATTTTTTCCAATTGATTTGGCTGTCTCTTTATGTTTTTGACAAATTCCTTTGAGGTGCAGAAACTTCTAAGCTTGAGGAGTTCCCATTTATCTGTTTTTTGTTTTGTTGCTTGTGCTTTGGGTGTAAAGTCTAGGAAGTGGCCACCTAATACAAGGTCTTGAAGATGTTTTCCTACATTATCTTCTAGGAGTTTTATGGTACTTTCTTTTACATTGAGATCTTTGGTCCATTTTGAGTTAATTTTTGTGTAGGGTGTGAGGTAGGGGTCCTCTTTCATTCTTTTGGATATGGATAGCCAACTCTCCCAGCCCCATTTGTTGAAAAGACCATTATGACTCAGTTCAGTGACTTTGGGGGCCTTATCAAAGATCAGTCGGCCATAGATCTGGGGGTCTATCTCCGAATTCTCAATTCAATTCTATTGATCTATATGTCGATCTTTGTGCCAGTACCATGCTGTTTTGACAACTGTGGCTTTATAATAAGCTTCAAAGTCACGGAGTGTAAGTCTTCCCACTTCATTTTTCTTTTTTAGAGTGTCTTTAGCAATTTGAGGCATCTTCTCTTTCCAAATAAATTTGATAACTAGCTTTTCCAAGTCTGCAAAGTAGGCTGTTGGAATTTTGATTGGGATTGCATTGAATCTGTAGATGAGTTTGGGTAGAATTGACATCTTAATGACATTTAGCCTTCCTATCCATGAACATGGAATATTTTTCCATCTTTTAAGGTCCCTTCTATTTCTTTTAGTAGAGTTATGTAGTTTTCTTTGCATAGGTCTTTTACATCTTTGGTTAAGTTTATTCGTAGGTACTTGATTTTTTTAGTTTCTATTGAAAATGGTATCTTTTTCTTGACTGTCTCTTCAGTTTGTTCGTTTCTAGCATATAGAAACATTACTGACTTATGTGCATTAATCTTGTATCCTGCTACTTTGCTAAATTTGTTTATTAGCTCTGGTAGCTGTGTCATCGATTTCTCGGGGTTTTCTAGATATAAGATCATATGATCTGCAAACAATGACAGTTTTACTTCTTCCTGTCCAATTTGGATGCGTTTTATTTCTTTGTCTTGCCAGACTGCCCTGGCTAGCACTTCCAGCACAATGTTGAATAACAGTGGTGATAGTGGGCATCCTTGTCTTGTTCCTGATCTTAGAGGGAAGGCTTTCAGTCTCCACCATTGAGTACTATGCTGGCTGTGGGTTTTTCATATATGCTCTTTATCATGTTGAGGAAGTTTCCTTCAATTCCTATCTTTTGAAGTGTTTTTATCAAAAAGGGATGTTGGATTTTGTCGAATGCTTTTTCAGCATCTATTGAGATGATCATTTGATTTTCCCCTTTTGATTTGTTAATGTAATACATTGATTGATTTTCTTATGTTGAACCATCCTTGCATGCCTGGAATGAACCCCACTTGGTCATGGTGTATGATTTTTTTAATGTGTCTGTGGATTCGATTTGCAAGTATTTTGTTGAGGATTTTTGCATCTATATTCATTAGGGAGACTGGGCAATAGTTTTCCTTTTTTGTAGCATCTTTGCCTGGTTTTGGTATCAGATTGATGTTAGCTTCATAAAATGAGTTAGGTATTGTTCCATTTTCTTCAGTGTTTTGAAAGAGTTTAAGTAAGATTGGTGTCAATTCTTTTTGGAAAGTTAGGTACAATTCCCCTGTGAAGTCATCTGGCCCTGGGCATTTATTTGTGGGAAGCTTTTTGATGACTGATTGGATCTCTTTGCTTGTGATGGGTTGGTTGAGGTCTTCTGTTTCTTCTCTGGTAAGTCTAGGTTGTTCATATGTTTCCAGGAAATTGTCCAACTCCTCTACATTATCCAGTTTGTTACCATACAGTTGTTCATAGTATCCTCTTACGATTTTTTTAATTTCCTCAGGATCTGCAGTAATGTCACCTTTCTCATTCATTATTTTGTTTATATGGGTCTTCTCTCTTTTTGATTTTGTCAGTCTAGCTAGGGGCTTGTCAATCTTGTTGATCTTCTCAAAGAACCAACTTTTGGTGTTATTTATCCTCTCTATTGTTTTTTTGTTCTCTATGTCATTTATTTCTGCTTTAGTCCTTGTTATTTCTTTTCTTCTACTTGGTTTAGGATTGGTTTGCTGTTCAATTTCTAGCTTCTTCAGTTGATCCATTAGCTCTTTGATTTTGCTCTTTCTTCCTTTTTAATATATGTGTTCAGTGCTATAAATTTCCCTGAGTACTGCTTTTGCTGCATCCCATAGGTTTTGGTATGTTGTGTTCTCATTTTCATTTTTCTCTATATATTTAGCAATTTCTCTTGCTATTTCTTCTTTAACCCACTGATTGTTTAGGAGTGTGTTGTTTAACCTCCAGGTATTTGTGAATTTTCTAAGTCTCTGATGGTTATTGACTTCTAATTGTATTCCATTGTGGTCAGAGAATGTGCTTTGAATAATTTCAATCTTTTTAAATTTATTGAGGCTTGTTTTATGTCCCAGCATATGATCTATTCTGGAGAAAGTTCCATGAGCACTAGAGAAATATGTGTATCCTGTTGATTTGGGATGTAATGTTCTATATATGTCTGTTAAATCCAATTCATTTATCAGATTGTTTAGGTTTTCAATTTCCTTATTGGTCTTCTGTCTGGTTGATCTATCTATAGGAGAGAGTGATGTGTTGAAGTCTCCCACAATTATTTTGGAAACATCAGTTGCTTCCTTTAGTTTTGCCAGTGTTTCTCTCATGTAGTTTTTGGCACCTTGATTGGGTGCATAAACATTTATGATTGTGATTTCTTCTTGTTGAATTGCCCGTTTTATTAGTATGTAGTGACCTTCTTTGTCTCTGAAAACATCCCTGCATTTAAAGTCTATTTTATCTGAGATTAATATTGCTACACCTGCTTTCTTTTGGCTGTAGCCTGCATGAAATATTTTTTCCATCCTTTCACTTTCCATTTCTTTGTTTCCCTGTGTCTAAGATGAGTCTCTTGTATGCAGCATATTGATGGTTCATTTTTTTTTGACCCATTCTGTGAATCTGTATCTTTTAATTGGGGAGTTTAATCCATTTACATTCAACATTATAACCGTGAAGGCATTTCTTGAATCAGCCATCTTATCCTTTGGTTTATGTTTGTCATATATATTTTTCCATCTCTCTATTAATATCCTTTAGTGTACCCATACTGAGTCTCTTTAGTAGTGAACCTTTCTCCATGTCTCTCTCCCCTTTCTTTGTTTCTCTGTCTGTGGGGCTCCCTTTAGTATCTCCAGTAGGGCAGGTGTCTTGTTAGCAAATTCTCTCAGCATTTGTTTGTCTTTGAAAAATTTAAGCTCTCCTTCAAATTTGAAGGAGAGCTTCGCTGGATAAAGTATTCTTGGTTGGAAATTTTTCTCACTCAGAATTTTAAATATGTCGTGCCACTGCCTTCTTGCCTCCATGGTGGCTGCTGAATAGTCACTACTTAGTCTTATGCTGTTTCCTTTGTATGTGGTGAATTGCTTTTCTCTTGCTGCTTTCAGAACTTGCTCCTTCTCTTCTTTATTTGACAGTGTGATCAGAATGTGTCTCGGAGTGGGTTTATTTGGATTTATTCTATTTGGAGTTCTCTGGGCATTTATGATTTGTGTATTTATGTTGTTTAGAAGATTTGGGACATTTTCCCTAACAATTTCTTTGAATACCCTTCCTAGACCTTTACCCTTTTCTTCTCCTTCTGGAACACCAATGAGTCTTATATTTGGACATTTTATATTATCTGTCATATCCCTGAGGTCCATTTTGATTTTTTTTTTATTTTTTCCCCATTCTTTCTTTTGTGCTTTCATTTTCCATTCTGTCATGTTCCAGGTCACTGATTTGTTGTTCAGCTTCCTCTAGTCTTGTACTATGAGTATCCATAATCTTTTTAATTTGGTCAACAGTTTCTTTAATTTCCATAAGATCATCTATCTTTTTATTTAGTCTTGCAATGTTTTCTTTATGCTCTTCTAGGGTCTTCTTGATGTCCTTTGTATCCTGTTCCATGCTCTTCTTGATGTCCTCTATATCCCATGCCATTGTCTCATTGTTCATCTTTAGTTCTTTGATTAGTTGCTCTAGGTACTGTATCTTTTCTGATCTTTTGATTTGGCTGCTTGGGCTTGGGTTATCCATATCATCTGTTTTTTTCATATGCTTTAAAATTTTCTGTTGTTTTTGGCCTCTTGGCATTTGCTTTACTTGGTAGGGTTCTTTTAGGATTTGTAGACCAATTGAAGTCCTTATCTCTAAGTTTTCAGGTCTACAGCTTCGTGGAGTACACTTTCTCTGACTAACCAGCAGGTGGCATCCACAAGCCACCTGTTCCCCTCAAGCCAGTTCTCCCCTGCTTTGCCTTTGTGGTGAGTGGGGGAGTAAGTCTTGTGGGGTCCAATTGGTGTACCAAACTTGCATGTGTAGTTGGTGTTGTCCGCCCTGTATAAAGGGCGTGTGTCTGGGCGGTCAGCAAAGGGGGCGGCTCTAACAATCAAATCTCCCTGGTGTTCCTGGAGGTTTAAATCTGCTGCAATAGTCTAATCCTTCAGTTCAGTCCTGCCACAGTTTGTCTCTGCCACTGACCCACAAGTTCTTGGTATTGGTGTGTGGCCCCAGAGACTTGCGAGTGGGTCCCTCTTCCAGGCCTTACACCCCCTGGTCCTCTGTTGAGGGATGACTGTGCTATGTCGCAGGTGAGTGCCGTCCCCCCAGGGTGGTTCTGAGCTGCCGGTCTATTTAGGGAGGCTCCCAGTCTGCTGAAATGATGTCTGATTGGGGCTTGTTAATTCATGCTGCTCCACCTTCCTGACTCTGGGACAACCAGCTGAGGGTGCAGGGAAGGCTAATGTCCACACCCAATTTTGTGGTGTATGCGTGTTATTTGAAGCACTTCCATCACACTCGGTTGTCTGGGGCAGCTCTGTGCTATGGGGCCAGCGATGGGCAGGAGTGTTTCCTGTCCACCAGGATGATGGCTGTGAGCGAACGCCCCTCTTTTCTTGGGAAGTTGTGATGTTCAGTGAATTTTATCAGCTACTGGATTTTTGCCTTTTGTCTCAGAGCTCTCTTAGTTCTGCTCCTGTCTTGACCTGCTCAAATTGCAAGTCTTTGAGGCTTTCTATATTGGGCTTCTTAGAGTAATTGTTGCAGAAAACGAAAAAAAGAAAAAAAAAAAGTGGGGACCTCCTGGCAGATCTAATGGGTTATTGAAATGCTAAGAGACAAAGCAATTAGAGCTATTAAGGAAGGATCCAGGGGGCAGAGAGATCAGTTTTTCTTCAGGATTTGCAAATGAGCCTCAGGACCTGAGCTCTGCCCTTCCCCTTTCTATGTTCACCAGAACTCCAAAAATCCTCTGCTTTTATTTTGGATTTTGTCTTGCTGTTGTTCGCTATGCCTATCTCCTCTCTGCTGCGTTGGCTGCTCTCAGATTCTCTGGTGTCTGGTCTCAGTCTGTCTATGGTTGGAGTTTGGATCAGTAGAATGAGTTTCCGATAAGAGCTGCCACTGCATTTCTGCCTTCTCCTTCCCAGTGCTGACGGCCCCTCCTCCCACGGGACTGAGCCTGGCAGGGAGGGGCTCGGGTCCCCTGGCCGCAGAAACTTACAGATTTCACTGATCTCAGCAGTTCCACGTTTTCATGAGTGCTGTATGAAGTATGCCCAAAGTCAGATTGCTCTGCGGTGTCCAGTCCATGCAGTTCCTGGCTTTCTACCTACTTCCCTGGAGGAGTAACTAAAACATACACCTCACCAGTCCACCATCATGCCCCGCCTCCCTGGAGATTATGTTTTAAGGAGATGTGTTTGGGTGCCAAATTGACAAGTGGTAGTCTATGACAATTAATTTTATGTGTCAGTTTGGACAGATTATGGTATCCTTTTGGTCAAGCAAGCACTGGTTTGATTGTTTCTGTGAGGGTATTTGATAGATACATTTACATCTAGAATAAGTTGATTGCATCTATGGCTGATTGCATCTACAACCAACAAAGGAGATTACCCTATGCAGTGTGGGGAGTCTCCTCATTGAATCAGTTGGAGAGCTTAAAAGCCAGAACTGAGGATTTCAGAATAGCCACCTCCATTACAGCCAGTCAGCTTCACCTGGGAAATAAACTCCTCCTTTATCAGAGTTACTAACTTGCAGCCTGCCCTATGGAATTCAGACTTTATAGCCCTCACAGTTGTATAAACCAATTTCTATAGTAAATCTATTATATGTCTTATATATAATCTCTTTTTACCCTGACTAATACATATCAACAAAGGGCTTCTTAAATATGACCCTGAAAACCCGAATCATGAATGAGTACAACCCGATTACAACATTAAAATTTGGGATTTATAGAGAAACACAGGATTAGAAGTTGTTTTCCTAATGAGAGTGGTTTAAGATTTAAGAATAAGAATACTTGTTGGAGATGAAATTAGAGTAAGAGTTTAGAACAGGGGTCGTGGGAGCCCAGCTTGAGACCTTGGGGTATTCCCCATGCCTCTGAATTTCTAGGCATGGATGAAGGTACTAAAAGATGTGGAGTTCTGAGACAGGGGGAATTCATGAAGTTTTTTTTTTTCAAATCTCCTGAGCCACTGAAAATGGAGGTATATTTCATTTTATACTTGCAGTTCCCCTTCAATCTGTAATAACACCCCAGAAGTATGAAATCTGCCATATCTTTGATAATTTATGTTTCTGACAAAACTATGTGGACTACTTCCCAAGAGTTTTATGCCAGTTTCTTATATGAATTTTATTGTGTGAAATTTAAAATGTGATATTTGCTTCAGATCATAATTTACGGGATGCAATGTCACATTATCATACATTAATTTTCTCAGGTCAAACTAATACCTTTATTATTTAGAAGTGAAAATGTAATTTCCATTCATCAGTAAAATATGTTATGCAATTCATTGTTAACTAACAGAGGAATTGGACATGCTTCATTTTTTTTCTCTCTCTCTCTGAATTTAAGTTTTTAAAATATGTGTTCCTTTATTTTTTCATTTGGTAAAACTTTGAGCACCATTAACGGGACAAACAGTTGACTAAACACTGTAAATACAAAGATGAATAAGTTCCAGCCACTGGTCTCCTGAAGCTCACCTTCTGGGGAGAGGGAATGAGCCAGGCAAACAAATAATTATGAAATGGTGTGTGTATTAATTAGGATTCCTTCATTGCAAGTGACAAAACAACTTGAAATAGTTTGAACTATAAAAGAACTCATATAACCAACTGTGATTTACAGGAATGTATCTAGCTCCATGTACAGCTAGATCTGGGGGTTCTAATAGTGTCATTAGGACATTGTACCATCATTATATTATCTTGACTCCATTTCCTTTTTGTTGGCTTCCTTCTAAGTCTGGAATTTCCATGTGTTTGAAAAAGCTCACTTCTGGCTTTTCCAGTGTTGCATGGTCATTTTCAGAAGAGAAGAGTTCTATTTTCCAAAACTTGCAGGCAAATCCCAAGGATGGTTCTGATTTACACACACACACACACACACACACACACACACACACACACAATAGTCAAGGGTAGAGTGATATGCGTAGGCTGGGGTAATGTGCCTGCCTCTGTATTGACTGGGAATGTTGTGAATGGAGAGAGGTATCAGCCCTATTCTGATACGGTTGGGTGGATCAGATCTCCCCCCAAAAGAAGGGAAAACCAGCAAAATTTACTACAGTTCATTAGCATGCATGATAAAGGCATGGCGAAGTACAGTAGGAGAATAGAGGACTTTGGGCTTAATACTAGGAGAGATCAGTGAAACTTAAAAAGGAGATGCTAGATACTATATCTACTATCTCTTTAAAGATCAATAAGAGAATATCAATCCATAAAGGTAGGGAAACAAAATTCTAGACTAGGAATAGCATCAATTCAGAAAAGAAGCATGAAAATAGAATCTGTAGATTCAAGTCCATGTGAGTTATAAAGATAAGTAGACTGGGCATGAAAACAGTAGAGGCTAAAAAATTGTAATATGAATTAATTGAGCTATTAAGAGACCTGACCACTTCTAAGAAATATGGACCCTCAATTTTTAAAAGAAACGGAGTGATATCATGAGACATAAATTGTAGAGAGATAACTCCTTTAACAATAAAGAGGATGCAAAGAAGTCAATTAGGAGGTTGGTGCAGTACTCTAGGTGAAATATTCTGAAGCATGAGAAAGAATGGGTTAGAGAAATATTTAGCAGTTAAATTGGATAGAAATCACAGGCAGATCAGACAAAGAGGTAAAAGAGAGGCCTCTAGGATTATTCCAAGACCTTATCTCAGCTTACCCGATGGTAATGGTGACCCTTACTCATAGGAGTTTTGTAGGTAGAGGAGCAAGTTTTAGGAGAAGTGTATGAATTCATTTCTGTGTTTTAATTTATTATGAGAACTCCAGGTAAGATTTTTTTTTTTAAATGAGCTAGTTAACTGTGTTGAGTTAAAAACTGAATAAAATTGGAGTTCTAATATTGGTAGCCTTCAGCATAGAAGTGGTATTTGGGGCTATGACAATCTCTGTGACAGCCAAGGCAGTGTTCACAAAAGATGGGAGGCTAAGATGGAGCCTCAGAGACTCCGATATTTATGAAAAAAAGCAGAGGAAGGGGAAATGGGAAGATAGATGGTGAAGAAGTGATTAGAGAGATGAGAACTAGAGAACGAAATCGTGACCCAATCACCACCACCACAACGAACCCATGAAACAAAAGCAATAATTATGCTTCGGTATAATAGGTTATAAGCAGTTTTTCTAGGAGTAGAAAGGAGGTGCATTTAATATGGCAGACTCTGAAGTATATTTGAAATTGACTTGCAAAGATAAAAGAACTTACAAACAACGTTCATTTGCTTCCTTCTCTTAAAGTAAAGCTCTATCATTTCCTTTTGCCAGAGTTTGTAGTTGGGCGTATGTCTCTGGATAATTCTTTTTTATTATTTCCTCCCATTCTTACCATACCTCAACTTCCTTGTTCAACAAAGGATTTGAGGCAAACCCATCTTCAATTATATTATGAATCTTACACAAAAGTAGAGTAAATGGTTTAGAAACTTACACTCAACCCCACCAGATAAAAAGATTTCATGTTAAAGTTTTCAAATTTGCAAATAAATTTCAGTTTCTTAAAGAGCAAGAAGTAGGAGCCAGTGTTATTCATCATATTTGCTTTCAAATGAACAAAATTATTTTATTGTAATGCAAACTCTGATTGGAGAATACAATTGGCCTTATGCTATCTTATTTTTAGCATCTCTTATTTGTAGTATTTCCATGATTGCATTTTTAGCCCTGAGCAGTGTTTTATATGTGGTCCAAATCTGTCATTGCTAATGCATCACTATAAAAATCCTTAACCAAAGACTTCGTAGATTGTGAATGAATATGGTATCCATTCTGTTTTTTTCTTGTTAAAAAAAGAAACATGGGAAGTAAAAAACATTAAGTTTATTGGGAAAAGTGAGTTTTTATTTTCCTCTACAGTATTATAATTATAATTTACCATCAAAAAATGAGATTGCCAGGGCTTAACCTTCCAACAAGTTGGCAGAAGGCAACTTTCATCTTCATAGTATGTCACTTTCAAATCTTTTCTCAAAATAAATTCTTCTTTAAAAATAATCACAAAACCTAGTTAAAAGTGTTAACAAAGCCTAGAATTAGTAATTAATGTTTGAAACGTAAAAAACTAAAATACTACCTTTCCTTAGCTTTCAGAATAAAGGACCATGTATTAACCAAGGCATTCTATAGGAAAACTGCATTTGCTTGCTGTTCCTCCTTACTTTTGAACTCATTTAGTTGTAAAAATGTTAATAATTAAGACAAAACAGATTTCAAACAGAACTTCTGAATTTGCATTAATGATTGCATTTGTGAACTCTCAGAAAATGCTATGGACTATAAAGTTTTAGACTGAGATTCTAATGTTTCCATGAAGAACATCATAATTACGGTAACACTAGTAGTGTAAGTATCTATTACCTCAAATTTAATAATGTGTAAATGCAGGTTTGCAAATAAACATTAGAAACTTACAGGGTTAGAAATCATTTCTCTATATGCCTTTATTGTCTCATAAGTACTTTTAAAACATCAGTATATATTTATATGTTGATATTTTGAATTTCTGTCACATTTTATCTCTTAAATTTGACATGATTATAGTTATAAGGGTGAAATACTATTTTTAAAGATTCCACATTTCTTAATATGCATTTTCAATGTTCTTTTAAAGCATGTTGAAACTTCATATTTTTCCTTCTATATTCTGGAGTATTTAGAATGCAGGTACCATACCAGTTTTGGTTATGTACAGTAAAATCCTGGACATAGAATGATTACTATAATATTCATGTCCTATCTATGTGTATAAGTGAGACTTAGAATTGAATGGGATCTTCATTTCTTTTCAGTGGTGTAGGGCTGTTTTCATTTCCCCCTTCATTAGTAGTTATGATTTTTCTTCTGAAGATCCTGTCATCTCAGTAGTACACTGTAATATGTAGTTGGTTGCCTTGCAAGAGGGAAGGGTCTAAGACACATCTCAAGGTCACCAGTCTGGGCAGCTACATGGTACTGTGCTGATGGACTCCTTAAGGACTTTCACTGTCTCACTGTTCAGTATGCTGATTGTTCTTTATTCTGAAATTGTTTTCTCATATCCCTCTCTTCATCCATTAATCCTCGAACATTGTGAGAGGTTTTATCATGAAGAAAATGAGGCTCAGAGAGGTTAAGACACTTGTTCAAGCCCAGATAATAAATGAAAAAAAAAAATGGAATTTTTAAAATATTTTCTAAAGTCTACAGTCTTTAGTCTACCACCTAATACTTCCTCATGGATTGGTCCAATAGAAGTGATGACCACAGTTTAGGTCTATAACTTGGCATCAGGAATAAATCACATGATTCTTGCATCCCTTTCCCATGCACAGATCTCCTGTAAAAATCTTAGTTCAAATTCTTGGTACACAAAGCTGGAGAAAAATTTGATCAAATTTTTCCTCATGATTAATTCTTATTTGAAGGACTCTTGACTATGAAAATTCTCCATGACTTTCTGTAGGATGCACCCCAATGAACCAGGAGTGGGTGTTGCTACCTTTGGAGTCAGCAGTCAACTCTTTTTTGAAGAGAATAATTTCACCGTCATGAAAATAGAATCTGCCAGAATAATCTTCAGCCTTCCCTGTTGACTTCCCAATATAGCCTGATTTTGAAATGGGTACTCAATTTATTCCCTAGCTCTGTGGGTATATATTAAATTTTGAGTATATACATATAAGAATGAGCACTCTATGGATTGAAGTTTGCTCTCAATCTGCATTTTTGAGCTGTAGATCTATTTTGAATTTACTGACCATGTATTTGACTTCGGTAAGTGTTTGATTTCTAATATCTCTGCTGTTTGAGCCTTTCCTTTTCACATACAGGATTGGTCAAGCACAAAAGAGCTGCAAGTCAATCATTGGTCTACTTCAGTGGTAAAACAGCAATTTTTAAGAAAAGAATACTTCCTTTGTCTTGGGTTCTCAGTTCCTTGAAAGATTCAAACTGTATAATAACAATTTTGTTCTACAAAAAATAAGACAAAGCAAATGCATAGATATGTTCAACCTGAGAAAAAGAAACAAATTTGAAATAAAGTATCTAATAATTGGTGTTTTTAATTTCGTTACACACACAAACAGGCACTGCCACTGCACATATCTATCATTTTTCTGATTGTCCTATATATTTTCCTGTGAGAAGCATCTGACTGTGAGGTTGTTTGTTTAATAAATTGAAATTCAATATCAGCAAAGCAAAGGATTTATCCTGATATTCAGTTTTCTCTGAAGAGTGTGCAGTTGTCTCTAGTTCTGTGTTCATGGAAGGAAACATTTAAATACTGACTCTCTCTACTTTAAATCCACCCTTGTTTTAGAGGGGCTTGAGTCTAACTTCATTTTAAATGTATACAGGTTTTCCAAGAATTCAGCCTAAGCATTTCAAAAGAAACTCAAGACTGGCTCATTGTTGATCCATTCTCATTCAGATGACTGATAGGAAAATGTGAAAGAGAGAAGCCATTTAGTCTCAAGTGTGCACTTTTATGGTACTTCAAGGATACACTAGTTTATAGCTCTCAGGCAAAAAATCTTAAGTCTCAAGAGCTTTAAAGTGTTGACTGTGAAGAGCTAAGCAGTGTATACACCAAAACTAAACCTTGCATATACTGTATCTAGAAGGAAAAGTAGATAAATTCTGTAATTATGTAGTCTTCTAGATTTTGAAATTTTTAAATGTGGCATCTCTATTAAAAGCAAATTATGTATTAAACTCAATCCTATATTGAAAACAGTAATATATCCTGTAACTGAGAAATTGAGATTTAACAAATAAGTATGATGGCTGACATTATATCGTTGCCTTTTTCTTACTTTCCAGTATATTGTAGAATAGACAAATGGAAATACTTGAAATTACTGAAACCCACTGAACTTCAAATTGTAAAAACCTCATGATGACCCTATCTTGTAACCCCTGTTTTACAACTATAGAGTGTTTTTTTAATGCATTTTTATTGTGAACTTTAACATATATAAACAGTGATAACTTTCAAAGTACAATTTAACAAGTAGTTAGAGAGCAAATTGCAGAGAACATCACGGGTCACAGTTCCACAACTTCGGTTATTTCCATTGTAAAATATAACATACATACAGAAAGGTGTTAACTTTCGATGTACAGCTCAACAACCAGTTATATAGGTAATTTCAAAAGTTGTTATGGGTTACAGTTCCACATTTTCAGTTCTTTCCTAATTATGCAATATAAAGTATATACAGAAAGCTGAAGAGTTTCAAAGCACAATTCAATGAGTAGCTATAGAGCAAATTTCAAAGAATGTTATAGGTTACTGGTTCCAGCATGTCATTTACCTCCTTCCAGCTATTCCAACACCACAGCATATAAAAATATATATGTATATACTTATATAAAGTTTCAGTATTCATAGACCTTTGTTAAATCTTATCTTGGTTGTGTTTGTTGTTACTCCTTCCTCTCAATCCCTTTCTCCATCTTCAGGGGTGTCTAGGCAGTGAGCACCCTTACTTGTTCATATTGAAAGAGGGTGTTGATATTATGGGGAAGGGGACTGCATCTGATTGTTCTTAAAGAGGCTTTTGCCTCTGGGTTTTAGGACTTGTCTGGCATAGGAATACTCTGGGGGATTTAAGTTTCTGAGAGATAAAACTTAGTGAGTGAATCTTTTATAGAATCTCAGGTAGGTACCTAGGTGTTTGGGGACTACTTTTGGTAAGGGCACGGCATACTGTGGCCATTTGGGATGTCTAGCTGGATCTTGCATAAGAGAAACCCCCAGGATAACCTCTCAACTCTATTTGGGATCTCTTAGCCATTGTGACCTCAGTTTGTTACCTTTCTTTTTTCCCCTTTTGGTCAAGTAGGCATTTTTAGTCCCTTGCTGCCAGAGCCAGACTCATTCCTGGAAGTCATGTCCCACGTTACCAGGGAGATTCATTCCCCTGGGAGTCATGCCCTCATGATGGGTAGATTAATGAATTTATTTGCCAAGTTGGGCTTAGAGAGAGAGAGAAAGGCCACATGTGAACAATAAAAGAGGTTCCCTGGAGGTGCCTCTTAGGCATAATTATTGGAAGGCTCAACCTCCCATTTACAGCCCTAAATTTCATAAGAGCAAGCCTCAAGTTGAGGGCCTGATTTATTAAGTAATGGGTTCCTAATTTCACTTAATATATATTCTATTCCAAGATAAACAGCTTCTTACATTGTCTTCACTTAGATGCACAATCATCACTCTCAACTTTAAACAATTATCATAACATAAAACAACCCAGAGCTCTAACCAGCTGCAAGTTTGTGGTGCTACTCTGTGGGCTACATGCCTTTAAACAAAATGTACAAACATGTTTGCCTTCAATGTGTCACTGATACTTATAATCCCATTAATGAACCACAGTCACGCCTCACCATTCCTGTACCATTAAGTTTACCCTCATTATCATATCTGTATATATTAGATTATCATTCCCTCTTCACTAGCTTCCGTCTATCTCCTAAGTTCTCTGTATTCTACATTGTAAGACACGTATTTTACATTTTTCATGGCGTTCACATTACTGGTAACATACAATACCTAAAATCCTTAGACTCAGAAAGACAGATATTTAGGCCACTAGGCCATCTGGCCTTCTGCTTTGCACTTAGCAATAAACTCTTTCTGTCTTTGAAACCCAGTGTCTCAGGAATTGGTCATTTGAGCACACTGGGCAGAGAACTCCCGTGTTTGTTAAGTATCAGTCCTGTTAAGCACATCCTGGTGAATTGGTCAAAAATACAATTAATTCATTCTTTCAGCCATCAAAATTTCTGCTTGCTGAAAACTGATCAAACTGCTATATCATCAGTCCAACTCAGTTACTTATAGTTATCAAATTAATTGTTTTTACAATATCAAGTTCTGGTTATTTTGATTGCTCTGGTGCTATGGATTGCAGTCATTTCTGATTAATAAACATGTATAGCTGCTTTGTCTTTTTTATTAGAGCAGTTGTAGGTATACAGAAAAATGAAGCAGAAAGTATAGTGTCCCCATATACTCCCCTTTCACATACAGTTTTTCTTATTAATATTTTGCATTAGTATAGTTCTTTTATTATTACAATTGATGAAACAGTATTATTATAATTATGCTATTACCATTAGCCCACTATTTATATTAAGGTTCACTCTTTTAATTGCCTAGCTCTTATAAACAACCTAAAATTTATCTTTTTATTCCTTTTCAAACATACAATTCAGTGGCGCTAAATTACATCCACAAAGTTGTGCCTCTGTCACTGTCATCCATTGCCAAAATTTTTCCATCACCGCAAATGGAAACCCTGAACCAATTAAACATTAACTCCCCATTCCCCTTCCCCACCTGACCCCTGGTAACTTGTATTCTAGTCTCTGACTCCGTGAATTTGCATATTCTAACTATTTCATATGAGTGAGATCATACAATATTTGTCCTTTTCTGTCTAGCTTATTTCACTCAACATGATGTTCTTCAAGGTTCATCTGTTATGTCACATGCATCAACACTACATTCCTCTCTATGGCCTGATAATATTCCATTGTGTTTATCCATTTATCTGTTGATGGACACTTGGGTTGCTTCCACCTTTTGACAACTGTGAAAAATGCTGCTATGAACATTGTTGTGCAAATATCTGTTAGAGTCCTTGCTTTCAATTCTTTTGGGTATATGCCTAGAAATGGGATGGCCAGATCATATGGTAATTCTATACTTAACTTTCTGAGGAATTGACAAACTATTTTCCACAGTGGCTGTACCATTTTATATTCCCACCAACAATGGATGACTTTTTCTATTTCTTTGCCTCCTTGTCGACACCTGTTTTTTTTCTGTTTTGTTTTGTTTTTTAATAGTAGCCTTTCTGGTGCGTGTGAAGTGGTATATCACTGTGGTTTTATTTGTGTTTCCATGATGGCTAATGACTTTGAACACTTTTTCATGCACTTATTGGACATTTGTACATCTTTTCTGGACAGATGACTATTCAAGTCTTTTGATCATATTTAGATTGGGTTTCTTGTCTTTTTGTTGTTGAATTGTAGACATATTTATGCATTCCAGATAGTAAAACTTTACCTGATTCATGGTTTGCCAATATCTTACTGGGTTGCCTTTTTAATTTCTTAAAATTTCTAGGTTGCCTTTTTAATTTCTTAATAAAGTTCTTTGATGTATAAAAATTTTTAATTTTGATAAAATTTTTAATTTTGATTAAAATTTTTAATTTTTTAATTTTAATTTTTAAATTTTTAAATTTTTAATGTTTTAATTTTTTAATTTTTAATTTTTAATTTTGATAAAATCCCACTTTTGTTTTGTTTCTTTTGTGATTTTGTTATTAAGTCTAAGAAACCTTCTGAAAAGGTCCCAAAGATATTCCCTATATTTTCTTCTATGAACTTTATAGTTTTAGTTCTTATATTAGACCTTTGTTCCATTTTGAGTTAGTTTCTGTATATGATGTGAGGTGGGGGCCCACCTTCACTTTTTTTTTTTTTTTTTGCATGTGGTTATCCAGTCCTCACATATGACTTCTTTTTTTTTTTTTTTTTTTATTAAATTCAGTTTTATTGAAATACATTCACACACCATACAATCATCCATGATATACAATCCACTGTCCACAGTATGATAACATAGTTATGCGTTCATCACCACAATCTATCTCTGAACATTTTCCTTACATCAGAGAGAACCAGAACAAGAATAAAAAATAAAAGTGAAAAAAGAACACCCAAATCATCCCCCCATCCCACCCCATTTGTCCTTTAGTTTTTATCCCCATTCCTCCACTCATCCACACACTAGATAAAGAGGGTGTGATCCACAAGGTCTTCACAATCACACTGTCTCCCCTTGTAATCTACATTATTATATAATTGTCTTCAGGAGTCCAGACTGCTGGGTTGGAGTTTGGTAGTTTCAGGTATTTACTTCTAGCTATTCCAATACATTAAAGCCTAAGAGGTGTTATCTATATACTGCATAAGAATGTCCACCAGAGTGACCTCTCGACTCCATTTGGAATCTCTCAGCCACTGAAACTATTTCGTCTCATTTTGCATCCCCCTTTTGGTCAAGAAGATACTCTCAGTCCCATGATGCTGGGTCCACATTCATCCCCGGGAGTCATACTTTGCATTGCCAGGGAGATTTACAACCCTGGGAGTCGGGTCCCACGTAGGGGGGAGGGCAGCGAGTTCGCCTGTCTAGATGGCTCAGTTAGAGAGAGAGAGGGCCACATCTGAGCAACAAAGAGGTACTCAGGGGGAGACTCTTAGGCACCATTACATACAAGTTTAGACTCTCCTTTGTGATAATGAGCTTCATAAGGGCAAGTCCCATGCTCGAGGGCTCAGCACATCAAACCGCCAGTCCCAATGTTTGTGACAACATCAACACCAGTCCAGGTGAGGATGTCCAACACATCCGCACCTTCCCCCAGATCCTCGGGGCTGGGGAGGGGGAGGCTGTAAATATATTTTTTATTATCTGCCCAAATTACTCTAGGATGTGTCACTCTTTCACTCCAGCCTATACTAACCTACCGTATCTCACTTCCTATTCAAAGTTCCATGCAATTGTGGTGTTTGAACAAATCGACTGTAGAGTTGTACCATTTAGAAAATTTAGATCCTGTACCAAATAGATATCTATTCCCTTGGTCTCATCTGAAAGTTGAAGTTTTAAAACACAATCAGTTTCAACCTTTACCCTTTGGCCTGGCTTGCCCTGGTCTTAACCAGACCTGCTTCATTCATATCATTAATTGAAGTCTGGGCTCTTTTTCAGCTTTTTTTTTTTTTTTTTTTAACAGTGGCTGTATGCACTAATACTGACATTCATATCTGCCGAGCTCTAGCTCTGAGTTTCAGGTGTCTCAGAGATATGCATTGTTCCAGAGACCAATCAGGTTATACGCTAGGGGATCAGCATCTCAAAGTTTAGAGATAGGCCTTACAATTCAGGGATAGAGTTAACTGCTGTAAGAGCTTACAATCTAGGGACTATTACAATTATTGTGTCCACGTTAGGCTATGTTCTAAGATTCAATTCTGAGTTTACACATTGTAGTTAGTCCATATTGCTGAGGCATCATCCCTCTCACCATGTTTTCTCCAACACTTTTACTCCTATATATATATTTTCCTACAATTGTATAGAGTTATGTTCACATACCATACATTTATCCAGTGTACAATCAGTTGTTCATGGTATCATCATAGAGTTGTACATTTATCACCACAATCAGCACTTGAACATACTGATTACTACAAGAAAAAAAAATTTTTTTTTAGCAATAAGAAAAAATGATAAAAAGAAAAATAACATGTCATACAATACAATATACTACTAAGGACAGCAAATAACACCACTACCAAGAATCCCATATTACTCCCCTATATCCCCCTCTCATATACATTTAGCATTGGCATATTGCCTTTGTTACATTTAATGGAGGTATATTACAATGTTACTGTTGACCATAGACTCCAGTTTGCTTTGATTATGTTTTTTCCTGAATACCATCCCTTTTTCAAATTTCTACATGATTGACATTCATTTGCTTTCCCACATGCAAAAACATTTCTATATTTGTATATTTAGTAACAGTCATTGGCCACTCCAGTTTTTGCCACGTTATACAGTCCTAGTCTTTATCATCTATCTTTACCTCTGGTGTCATACATTCTCCTATCCCACCTCTTTCAGCTTTACTCACAGACATCTTTGTTCAGTGTACTTACGATACCGTGCTACCATCACACAGTATTATGCTATCTATTTCTGGATCTATGCAATCAATCCTAAGCATTCTGTAGTCCTTCAGCATCAAATGGCTGATCTCTGCCCTCTTTCTTTCTATCTCCTGGTCGCCTGTGTTGTCAGCTTTTAACTCCCAAAGTTTGTTCATTAATGTCTGTTCATATTAGTGAGACCATACAGAATCTGTCCTTTTGTTTCTGGCTAACTTCACTCAACATAATGTCCTCAAGGTTCATCCACATTATTACATGATCCGTGTCTTTGTTCTGTCTTACAGCTGCATAATATTCCATCATGTGTATATACCACAGTTTGTTTATCCACTCGTCCTTTGATGGATATTTGGGCTGTTTCCATCTCTTGGCAATTGTGAATAATGCTGCAATAAACACTGGTTTACAAATGTCTGTTTGTGTCTTAAGTTTCAGTTCCTCTGAGTATATACCCAGCAATGGAATAGCTGGGTCATATGGCAAATCTATATTTAGCTTCCTGAGGAACCTCCAAACTGTCTTCCAGAGTGGTTGCACCATTCTACATTCCCACCAACAATGAATAAGTGTGCCTCTTTCTCCACATCCTCTCCAGCACTTGTCATTTTCTGTTTTTTGGATAATGGCCATTATGGTAGGTGTGAGATGATATCTCATTGTGTGAGATGATATCTCATTGATTTGCATTTCCTTAATAGCCAGAGAAGTTAAGCATTTTTTTCATATGCTTTTGAGCCATTTGTATTTCCTCTTCAGAAAAATGTCTGTTCATGTCTTTTGCCCATTTTTTAATTGGATTGTTTGTCTTTCTGTTATTGAGATGCAGGATTCCTTTATATATTCGGGATATTAAACCCTTATCTGATATGTGGTTTCCAAATATCATCTCCCATTGTGTAGGTTGCCTTTTGACTTTTCTGACAAAGTCCTTTGATGTACAAAAGTGTTTAATTTTGAGGAGATCCCATTTGTCTATTTGTTCTTTGGTTGCTCGTGCCTTGGGTGTGAGGTCTAAGAAACCACCTCCTTTCACAAGATCTTGAAGATATTGCCCTACATTTTCTTCTAAGAGTTTTATGGTCTTGGTGCTAATGTTTAGGTCTTTGATCCACTTTGAGTTAATTTTGGTATAAGGTGTGAGATGGACATCCTCTTTCATTCTTTTGGAAATGGATATCCAGTTCTCCAAACACCATTTACTGAACAGACTGCTCTTTCCCAGTTGCTTCGGCTTCACTGCCTTATCAAAGATCAGTTGTCCATAGATGTAAGGGTCTACTTCTGAACACTCAATTCGATTCCATTGATCAGTATATCTGTCCTTATGCCAGTACCATGCTGTTTTGAGCACTGTAGCTTTGTAATATGCTTCAAAGTCAGGTAGTGTGAGACCTCCTACTTCATTCCTCTTTCTCAAGACATTTTTGGCTATTCGGGGCACCTTACCCTTCCAAATAAATTTAGTTATTGGTTTTTCTATTTCTGTAAAGTAAGTTGTTGGGATTTGAATTGGTATTGCATTGAAACTGTAAATCAGTTTAGGTAAAATTGCCATCTTAACTATATTTAGTCTTCCAATCCATGAACATGGTATGTTCTTCCATTTTTTCAGGTCTTGTTCAATTTCTTTTAGCAGTTTCTTATAGTTTTCTATGTAAAGGTCTTTTGTGTCCTTGGTAAGTTTATTCCTAAATACTTGATTCTTTTGGTTGCTATTGTAAATGGGATTTTTTTTCTTGATTTCCTCCTCTTGTTTCACATTACTTGTGTATAGGAACACTACAGATTTTTGCGTGTTGAGCTTGTAGCCTGCTACTTTGCTGTATTCATTGACTAGTTCTAGTAGCTTTGCTGTAGATTTTTCTGGATTTCCTACATATAGAATCATGTCATCTGCAAATAGTGAAAGTTTTACTTCTTCCTCTCCAATTTGGATGCCTTTTATTTCTTTGTCTTGCCTAATTGCTCTAGCTAGAACTTCCAGCACAATGTTGAATAACAATGGTGATAGTGGGCATCCCTGTCTTGTTCCTGATCTTAGAGGAAAAGCTTTCAGTCTCTCCCCATTGAGTGTGATGTTAGCTGTGGGTTTTTCATATATTGCCTTTATCATATTGAAAAAGTTCCCTTCTATTCGTATGCTTTGAAGTGTTTTCATCAGGAAAGGATGTTGAATTTTGTCAAATGCCTTTTCTGCATCAATCGAGATGATCATGTGGTTCTTCTGCTTTGATTTATTGATGTGGTGTATTACATTAATTGATTTTCTTGTGTTGAACCAGCCTTGCATACCTGGAATTAATCCCAGCTGGTCGTGGTGTATAATTCTTTTAATGTGCTGCTGGATTCGATTTGCGAGTATTTTGTTGAGGATTTTTGCATCTATATTCATTAAAGAAATTGGTCTATAATTTTCTTTTTTTGTAGTATCTTTGCCTGGTTTCAGTATTAGGGTGATGATGGCTTCATAGAAAGAGTTAGGTAGCTTTCCCTCTTCAATTTTTTTGAAGAGATTGAGCAGGATTGGTACTAATTCGTTCTTGAATGCTTGGTAGAATTCACATGTGAAACCATCTGGTCCTGGGCTTTTCCTTTTTGGGAGCTTTTTGATGACTGACTCAATCTCTTTACTTGTGATTGGTTTGTTGAGGTCATCTATTTCTTCTTGAGTTAATGTTGGTTGTGTATGCTTTTCTAGGAAGTTGTCCATTTCATTTAAGTTGTCTAGTTTATTAGCATATAGTTGTTCATAGTATCTTCTCATTATCTCCTTAATTTCTGCAGGGTTGGTAGTTATATTTCCTTTCCCATTTCTGATTTCATTTATTTGCATCTGCTCTCTCTCTTTTTTTTTTTTTTTAATCATCAGTTTATTGAGATATATTCACATACCACGCAGTCATACAAAACAAATTGTACTTTCGATTGTTTACAGTACCATTACATAGTTGTACATTCATCACCTAAATCAATCCCTGACACCTTCATTAGCACACACACAAAAATAACAAGAATAATAATTAGAGTGAAAAAGAGCAATTGAAGTAAAAAAGAACACTGGGTACCTTTGTCTGTTTGTTTCCTTCCCCTACTTTTCTACACATCCATCCATAAACTAGACAAAGTGGAGTTTGGTCTTTATGGCATTCCCAATCCCACTGTCACCCCTCATAAGCTACATTTTTATACAACTGTCTTCGAGATTCATGGGTTCTGGGTTGTAGTTTAATAGTTTCAGGTATCCACCACCAGCTACCCCAATTCTTTAGAACCTAAAAAAGGTTGTCTAAAGTGTGCGTAAGAGTGCCCACCAGAGTGATCTCTCGGCTCGTTTTGGAATCTCTCTGCCACTGAAGCTTATTTCATTTCCTTTCACATCCCCCTTTTGGTCAAGAAGATGTTCTCCATCCCACGATGCCGGGTCTACATTCCTCCCCGGGAGTCATATTCCACGTTGCCAGGGAGATTCACTTCCCTGGGTGTCTGATCCCACGTAGGGGGGAGGGCAGTGATTTCACCTTTCATGTTGGCTTAGCCAGAGAGAGAGGGCCACATCTGAGCAACAAAGAGGCATTCAGGAGGAGACTCTTAGGTACAAATACAGGGAGGCCTAGCCTCTCCTTTGCAGCAACCGTCTTCCCAAGGGTAAAACTTATGGTAGAGGGCTCAACCCATCAAACCACCAGTCCCCTATGTCTGTGGTCATGTTAGCAACCATGGAGGTGGGGTAGGCGAATACCCCTGCATTCTCCACAGGCTCCTCAAGGGGGCACTACATCTTTTTTTTTTTTTTCCTTGTTTGTCTTTTTTCTTTTTTTTTTTTTTTAACTTTCCCTTCTTTTTTAAATCAACTGTATGAAAAAAAAAGTTAAAAAGAAAACAAACATACAATAAAAGAACATTTCAAAGAGACCATAACAAGGGAGTAAGAAAAAGACAACTAACCTAAGATAACTGCTTAACTTCCAACATGTTCCTACTTTACCCCAAGAAAGTTACATAATATAGCAACATTTCGGTGAACTTGTTCCTACTACATACATCAGAAATTAACAGACCATAGTCATTTCTGGGCATCCCCAGAACGTTAAATAGCTTATCTGTTCTTCTTGGATTATTGTTCCCCCTTCCTTAATTGCTCTCTACTGCTAGTTCCCCTACATTCTACATTATAAACCATTTGTTTTACATTTTTCAAAGTTCACATTAGTGGTAGCATATAATATTTCTCTTTTTGTGCCTGGCTTATTTCGCTTAGCATTATGTCTTCAAGGTTCATCCATGTTGTCATATGTTTCACGAGATCGTTCCTTCTTACTGCCGCGTAGTATTCCATCGTGTGTATATACCACATTTTATTTATCCACTCATCTGTTGAAGGACATTTGGGTTGTTTCCATCTCTTGGCAATTGTGAATAATGCTGCTATGAACATTGGCGTGCAGATATCTGTTCGTGTCACTGCTTTCCGATCTTCCGGGTATATACCGAGAAGAGCAATCGCTGGATCGAATGGTAGCTCTATATCTAGTTTTCTAAGGAACTGCCAGACTGACTTCCAGAGTGGCTGAACCATTATACAGTCCCACCAACAATGAATAAGAGTTCCAATTTCTCCACATCCCCTCCAGCATTTGTAGTTTCCTGTTTGTTTAATGGCAGCCATTCTAACCGGTGTTAGATGGTATCTCATTGTGGTCTTAATTTGCATCTCTCTAATAGCTAGTGAAGCTGAACATTTTTTCATGTGTTTCTTGGCCATTTGTATTTCCTCTTCAGAGAACTGTCTTTTCATATCTTTTGCCCATTTTATAATTGGGCTGTCTGTACTATTGTCATTGAGTTGTAGGATTTCTTTGTATATGCAAGATATCAGTCTTTTGTCAGATACATGGTTTCCAAAAATTTTTTCCCATTGAGTTGGCTGCCTCTTTACCTTTTTGAGAAATTCCTTTGAGGTGCAGAAACTTCTAAGCTTGAGGAGTTCCCATTTATCTATTTTCTCTTTTGTTGCTTGTGCTTTGGGTGTAAAGTCTAGGAAGTGGCCTCCTAATACAAGGTCTTGAAGATGTTTTCCTACATTATCTTCTAGGAGTTTAATGGTACTTTCTTTTATATTGAGATCTTTGGTCCATTTTGAGTTAATTTTTGTATAGGGGGTGAGGTAGGGGTCCTCTTTCATTCTTTTGGATATGGATATCCAACTCTCCCAGCCCCATTTGTTGAAAAGACCATTATGGCTCAGTTCGGTGACTTTGGGGGCCTTATCAAAGATCAGTCGGCCATAGATCTGAGGGTCTATCTCTGAATTCTCAATTCGATTCCATTGATCTATATGTCTATCTTTGTGCCAGTACCATGCTGTTTTGGCAACTGTGGCTTTATAATAAGCTTCAAAGTCAGGGAGTGTAAGTCCTCCCACTTCGTTTTTCTTTTTTAGAGTGTCTTTAGCAATTCGAGGCATCTTCCCTTTCCAAATAAATTTGATAACTAGCTTTTCCAAGTCTGCAAAGTAGGTTGTTGGAATTTTGATTGGGATTGCATTGAATCTGTAGATGAGTTTGGGTAGAATTGACATCTTAATGACATTTAGCCTTCCTATCCATGAACATGGAATACTTTTCCATCTTTTAAGGTCCCCTTCTATTTCTTTTAGTAGAGTTATGTAGTTTTCTTTGTATAGGTCTTTTACATCTTTGGTTAAGTTTATTCCTAAGTACTTGATTTTTTTAGTTACTATTGAAAATGGTATCTTTTTCTTGAGTGTCTCTTCAGTTTGTTCATTTCTAGCATATAGAAACATTACTGACTTATTTGCATTAATCTTGTATCCCGCTACTTTGCTAAATTTGTTTATTAGCTCTAGTAGGTGTATCGTTGATTTCTCAGGGTTTTCTAGATATAAGATCATATCATCTGCAAACAATGACAGTTTTACTTCTTCTTTTCCAATTTGGATGCCTTTTATTTCTTTGTCTTGCCGGATTGCCCTGGCTAGCACTTCCAGCACAATGTTGAATAACAGTGGTGACAGCGGGCATCCTTGTCTTGTTCCTGATCTTAGAGGGAAGGCTTTCAGTCTCTCACCATTGAGTACTATGCTGGCTGTGGGTTTTTCATATATGCTCTTTATCATGTTGAGGAAGTTTCCTTCAATTCCTACCTTTTGAAGTGTTTTTATCAAAAAGGGATGTTGGATTTTGTCAAATGCTTTTTCAGCATCTATTGAGATGATCAATTGATTTTTCCCTTTCGAGTTTTTAATGTGTTGTAATACATTGATTGTTTTTCTTATGTTGAACCATCCTTGCATGCCTGGAATGAACCCCACTTGATCATGGTGTATGATTTTTTTAATGTGTCTTTGGATTCGATTTGCAAGTATTTTGTTGAGGATTTTTGCATCTATATTCATTAGGGAGATTGGCCGGTAGTTTTCCTTTTTTGTAGCATCTTTGCCTGGTTTTGGTATTAGATTGATGTTAGCTTCATAAAATGAGTTAGGTAGTGTTCCATTTTTTTCAATGTTTTGAAAGAGTTTGAGTAAGATTGGTGTCAGTTCTTTCTGGAAAGTTTGGTAGAATTCCCCTGTGAAGCCATCTGGCCCTGGGCATTTATTTGTGGGAAGATTTTTGATGACTGATTGGATCTCTTTGCTTGTGATGGGTTGGTTGAGGTCTTCTATTTCTTCTCTGGTCAGTCTAGGTTGTTCATATGTTTCCAGGAAATTGTCCATTTCTTCTACATTATCCAGTTTGTTGCCATACAGTTGTTCATAATATCCTCTTATAATTTTTTTAATTTCTTCAGGATCTGCAGTTATGTCACCTTTTTCATTCATTATTTTGTTTATATGGGTCTTCTCTCTTTTTGATTTTGTCAGTCTAGCTAGGGGCTTGTCAATCTTGCTGATCTTCTCAAAGAACCAACTTTTGGTGATATTTATCCTCTCTATTGTTTTTTTGTTCTCTATGTCATTTATTTCTGCTTTAATCCTTGTTATTTCTTTTCTTCTACTTGTTTTAGGATTGGTTTGCTGTTCATTTTCTAGCTTCTTCAGTTGATCCATTAGTTCTTTGATTTTGGCTCTTTCTTCCTTTTTAATATATGCATTTAGTGCTATAAATTTCCCCCTTAGCACTGCTTTTGCTGCATCCCATAGGTTTTGGTATCTTGTGTTCTCATTTTCATTCGTCTCTATATATTTAGCAATTTCTCTTGCTATTTCTTCTTTAACCCACTGATTGTTTAGGAGTGTGTTGTTTAACCTCCAGGTATTTGTGAATTTTCTAAGTCTCTGATGGTTATTGACTTCTAATTGTATTCCATTGTGGTCAGAGAATGTGCTTTGAATAATTTCAATCTTTTTAAATTTATTGAGGCTTGTTTTATGTCCCAGCATATGATCTATTCTGGAGAAAGTTCCGTGAGCACTAGAGAAGTATGTGTATCCTGGTGATTTGGGATGTAATGTCCTGTAGATGTCTGTTAAATCTAATTCATTTATCAGATTGTTTAGGTTTTCAATTTCCTTATTGGTCTTCTGTCTGGTTGATCTATCTATAGGAGAGGGTGATGTGTTGAAGTCTCCCACAATTATTGTGGAAACATCAATTGCTTCCTTTAGTTTTGCCAGTGTTTCTCTCATGTATTTTGTGGCACCTTGATTGGGTGCATAGACATTTACGATTGTTATTTCTTCTTGCTGAATTGCCCCTTTTATTAGTATGTAGTGGCCTTCTTTGTCTCTCAAAACATCCCTGCATTTGAAGTCTATTTTATCTGAGATTAATATTGCTACACCTGCTTTCTTTTGGCTGTAGCTTGCATGAAATATTTTTTTCCATCCTTTCACTTTCAGTTTCTTTGTGTCCCTGTGTCTAAGATGAGTCTCTTGTATGCAACATATTGATGGTTCATTTTTTTTGATCCATTCTGCGAATCTATATCTTTTAATTGGGGAGTTTAATCCATTTACATTCAACATTAAAACCGTGAATGCATTTCTTGAATCGGCCATCTTATCCTTTGGATTATGTTTGCCATATTTTTCCCTCTCTCTATTAATATCCTTTATTGTACCCATACCGAATCTCTTTAGTACTGAACCTTTCTCGAAGTCTCTCTGTCCTGTCTTTGTTTCTCTGTCTGTAGGGCTCCCTTTAGTATCTCCAGTAGGGCAGGTCTCTTGTTAGCAAATTCTCTCAGCATTTCTTTGTCTGTGAAAAATTTAAGCTCTCCCTCAAATTTGAAGGAGAGCTTTGCTGGATAAAGTATTCTTGGCTGGAAATTCCTCTCACTCAGAATTTTAAATATATCGTGCCACTGCCTTCTTGCCTCCATGGTGGCTGCTGAGTAGTCACTACTTAGTCTTATGCTGTTTCCTTTGTATGTGGTGAATTGCTTTTCTCTTGCTGATTTCAGAACTTGCTCCTTCTCTTCTATGTTTGACAGTGTGATCAGTATATGTCTCAGAGTGGGTTTTTTTGGATTTATTCTATTTGGAGTTCGCTGAGCATTTATGATTTGTGTATTTATGTTGTTTAGAAGAGTTGGGAAGTTTTCCCCAACAATTTCTTTGAATACTCTTCCTAGACCTTTACCCTTTTCTTCCCCTTCTGGGACACCAATGAGTCTTATATTTGGACGTTTCATATTATCTATCATATCCCTGAGGTCCATTTCGAGTTTTTCAATTTTTTTCCCCATTCTTTCTTTTATGCTTTCATTTTCCATTCTGTCATCTTCCAGGTCATTGATTCGTTGTTCAACTTCCTCTAGTCTTGTACTATGAATGTCCAGAATCTTTTTAATTTGGTCAACAGTTTCTTTAATTTCCATAAGATCATCCATTTTTTTATTTAGTCTTGCAATGTCTTCTTTATGCTCTTCTAGGGTCTTCTTGATTTCCTTCATATCCCGTACTATGGTCTCATTGTTCATCTTTAGTTCTTTGAGTAGCTGCTCTAGGTGCTGTGTCTCTTCTGGTCTTTTGATTTGGGTGCTTGGGCTTGGGTTATCCATATCGTCTGGTTTTTTCATATGCTTTATAATTTTCTGTTGTTTTTGGCCTCGTAGCATTTGCTGAACTTGTTAGGGTTCTTTTAGGGTTTGTAGACCTACTGAAGTCCTTATCTCTAATTTATCAGATCTACAGCTTCGTGGAGTACACTTTCTCTAACTAACCAGCAGGTGGCATCCACGAGCCACCTGTTCTCCACAAGCCAGATCTCCCCTGCTTAGCCTTTTTGGTGAGTGGGGGAGTGAGTCTTGTGGGGCCCAATTGGTGTACCAAGCTTGCGTGTGTAGTTGGTGTTGCCTGCCCTGTATGTGGGGCGTGTTTCTGGGCAGTCAGGGAGGGGGGGTGGCCCTAACAATCAAATCTCCCTGATGATCCTAGAGTTTTAAAGCTGCTGCAATAGTCTAATCCTTCAGTTCAGTCCTGCCACAGTTTGTCTCTGCCACTGACCCACAAGTCTTTGGTATTGGCGTATGGCTCCTGAGACTTGCAAGTGGGCCCCTCTTCCAGGCTGTGCACCCCGGGTCCTCTGTTGAGGGATGACTGTGCTATTTCACAGGTGAGTGCCGTCCCCCCAGGGCAGTTCTGGGCTGCTGGGCTGTGTAGGGAGGCTCCCAGTCTGCTCAAATGATGGCTGAATGGGGCTTTGTTAATTCACACTGCTCCACCTTCCCAGCTCTGGGACATTCAGCTGAGGTTGCAGGGAACGCTAATGTCCACGCCCAGTTTTGTGGTGTGTGCCTGTTATTTGAAGCACTTCCGTCACACTGGGTTATCTGGGGCAGCTCTGGGCTATGGGGCTGGCGATGGGCAGGAGTGTTTCCTGTCCACCAGGATGGTGGCTGTGAGCGGACACCCCCCTTTTCTTGGGAAGTTGTGTTGTTTAGTGAATTTTCTCAGCCACTGGATTATTGCCTTTTGTCTCAGAGCTCTCTTAGTTCTGCTCTTGACTTGACGTGCCCAAATTGCAATTCTTTGAAGCTTTCTGTATTGAGCTTCTTAGAGTAATTGTTTTAGAAAAAGCAAAAAGGATTTAAAAAAAAAAAAAAAAAAAAAACGGCCCTCCTCAGAGATCTAATGGGTTATTGAAATGCTAATAGACAAAGCAACCAGGGCCATTAAGGAAAGGTGCACAGGGCAGAGAGATCAGCTTTGCTTCGGGATTTGCATATGCGCCTCAAGGCCTGAGCTCCGCCCTTCCCCTTTCTGTGTTCACCAGAACTCCAAAAATCCTCTGCTTTTGTTTTGGAGTTTTTCGTGTTGTTTTTTTTCTATGCTTGTCTCCTCTCTGCTGGGCTGACTGCTCTCAGAGTCTCTGGTGTCTGGTCTCAGTCTATCTTTGGTTGGAGTTTGAATCAGTAGAATGAGTTTTCGATAAGAGCAGCCACTGCAGTTCTCCCTTCTCCTTCCCGGAGCTGACAGCCCCTCCTCCCCCGGGACTGAGCCTGGCAGGGAGGGGCGCGGGTGCCCTGGCCGCAAAAACTTACAGATTTCGCTGATCTCAGCAGTTCCACGTTTTCATGAGTGTTGTATGAAGTATGCCCAAAGACAGATTGCTCTGTGGTGTCCAGTCCACGCAGTTCCTGGCTTTTTACCTACTTTCCTGGAGGAGTAACTAAAACTTACAGCTCACCAGTCTGCCATTTTGCCCCGCCTCCCTCTCTCTCTCTTTTTTTTTTTTTTTTTTTTGTTAGCCTAGCCAGTGGTCCATCGATTTTATTGATTTTCTCAAAGAACCAACTTCTGGTTTTGTTGATTCTCTCTATTGTTTTCCTGTTCTCAATTGCATTTATTTCTGCTCTAATCTTTGTTATTTCTTCCCTTCTGCTTGCTTTGGGGTTAGTTTGCTGTTCTTTCTCTAATTCCTCCCGGTGAGCAGTTAACGCTTCAATTTTTGCTCTCTCTTCTCTCTTAAAATAGGCATTTAGGGCAATAAATTTCCCTGTCATCACCGCCTTTGCTGCATCCCATACGTTTTGATAAGTTGTGTTTTCATTGTCATTTGCCTCAAGGTATTTACTAATTTCTCTTGTAATTTCTTCCTTTACCCACTGGTTTTCTTAGAAGGTGTTGTTTAGCGTTCATATGTTTGTGAATTTTATGACCTTCTGCCTTTTATTTATTTCAAACTTCATTCCATTGTGGTCTGAGAAAGTGTTTTGTATAATATCAATATTTTTAAATTTGTTGAGACTTGCTTTGTGACCCAACATGTGGTCTATCCTAGAGAATGTTCCATGAGCATTTGAGAAAAAAGTGTATCCTGCTGTTGTTGGATGTAGTGTTCTATAAATGTCTGTCAAGTCTAGTTCATTTATCATACAATTCAACATCTCTGTTTCTTTAGTGATCCTCTGTCTAGCTGTTCTATCCATTGATGAGAGTGGTGTATTGAAGTCTCCAACTATTATTGTAGAGGTATCTATTTCTCCTTTCATTGATCGCAGTGTTTGCCTCATGAATTTTGGGGCATTCTGGTTTGGTGCATAAATATTTATGACTGTTATGTTTTCTTGATGAATTGACCCTTTTATTGATATATAGTGTCCTTCTTTGTCCCTTTTAATTGTTTCTCTTTTGAAGTCTAACTTGTCTGTTATTTATATAGCTACTCCCGCTTTTTTCTGGTTGTTGTTTGCATGAAATATCTTCTTCCAACCTTTCACTTTCAGTCTATGTTTGTACTTGTGTCTAAAGTGAGTTTCTTGTAGACAGCATATAGATGGGTCCTGTTTTTTAATCCATTCTGCCAGTCTGTGTCTTTTTATTGGGGAGTTTAATCCATTTACATTTAGTGTTATTACTGTAAGGGCAGTACTTTCTACTACCATTTTGTTATTTGGAATTTATATGTCATATCTTATTTTTTCCTCTCCTTTTACCTTTCCTGATACTTTTCATTTCTGCACTCTTCTCCAACTCTCTCTCTCCTGTCTTTTCCTATCAGCCTGTAGCACTCCCTTTAGTATTTCTTGTAGTGCCAGTCTCTTATTCACAAACTCTCTCAGTGTCTGTTTGTCTGAAAATGTTTTAATCTCTCCCTCATTTTTGAAGGAAAGTTTTGCTGGATATAGAATTCTTGGTTGGCAGTTTTTCTCTTTCAGTATCTTAAATATATCATGCCACTGTCTTCTTGCCTCCATGATTTCTGCAGAGAAATCTGTACATAGTCTTATTGACCTTCCCTTGTATGTGATGGATTGCTTTTCTCTTGCTGCTTTCAGAATCCTCTCTTTGTCTTTGACATTGGACAATCTGACCAGTAAGTGTCTTGGAGTAGGTCTATTGGGATCTATTCTATTTGGGGTACATTGTACTTCTTGAATCTCTAATTTTCTCTTTTATAAGAGTTGGGAAATTTTCAGTGAATATGTCTTCTATTACTCTTTCTGCCCCTTTTCCCCTCTCTTCTCCTTCTGGGATACCCATAACACGTATATTTGTGCGTTTCATGTTGTCACTCAGCTCCCTAAGACCCTGCTCATATTTTTCCATTTTTTCCACCATCTGTTCTTTTCTGTGTATGAATTCGAATGACCTATCTTCCAGTTCACTGATCCTTTCTTCTGCCTATTCAAATCTACTGTTGTGTCCCTCCATTGTGTTTTTCATCTCCTCCATTGTGGCCTTCATTCCCATGAGTTCTGCCATTTGATTTTTTAAGTTTATGAATTCTTCTTTATGGTCAGCCAGTGTCTTCTTTATATCCTTCATCTCTTTTGCTATATCTTCCTTCATTTCATCAAATTTATTTAGCATTAGTTGCCTCCACTCCTGTGTCTCAGGTGAGCTATTAGTCTGTTCCTTTGGCTGGTCCATGTTTTCGTGTTTCCTGGTATGGCTTGTTATCTTAAGTTGTCTAGGCATCTGATTCTCTTGATTAGTTTATTTTGGAGCTTGTTTTCTGTCTTTTACTTAGTGGTTTTCTTGTTGGTTGGCTTTGTTCTCTGGCCTCTGTTATTCAGTTCTACTTATTCTAGACCTCTAACTTAAGTTCTATTTATTTGATCGGAATTTTTCCCCTCTTGTTTTTTCTGTTTCTTGCTCTGCCTCTATGTAACCTTTTTGTGAGTGGGTCTCCTCAGAGATGGTCGACCCTAGTCAGATTTTCCCAGTCTAGTGAGGCCCAGGTCTCATTGGGAGGGTATGGAGTTTTCCTGAGAATGAGACCCTCCTATGAGGCCTTTAGAATTGGTGCTTTTCCTCTCCTGTCCAGCAGGTGGTGCTGGCCAGCCTGCAGCTCCCCCACCAGTGTAAGGAGGTATGGAGCCTTTAGTTCTCCTGGTGACTCTGATCCTGTCGGGGGCGTGGCTGACTGAAGCGGGAATCTGAATTCCAGCCCCTGGGGTGTGAGTTCCCAGAAGGAGGACTGCCAGTTGAGGTGGACCTCCCTCCACCCTCCCAATCCTCAGAACCCCAGTTGTTTCTCAGGGGCACTAGTCCCTTCTCCCTTCTCCTCTTTGGGGCCTCTCCAGGTAGATTCCTTGGTCAGCCTGAGTTGCCAATTAAAGACGGGGGTGGAGGCCTTCAGTAGTGAATATGGAACTCAAAAACACTGTGGGTACTCTGTCTCCCCACAAGCCCGGCCTAGTCCCTCAACCTGTTCTTTCTGATAGAAAATAACCACATATATCACTTTTAGATTTAAAAAAAAAAAAAAAAATAGAAAAGAAATCAAGAAAAAAAAAAAAGAGTCTCTTTTAAAAGTCTTTCCCCAGCCTGGGAGTTTTGTCAGTGTCAGAATAGAGCATTTAAAGATATGCTTTGGGCTATTGTCTGATAATTACTCTGCAACCCCTTCAGTTCCACCCCTGCTGGGGGCTATTGAAATGCAAAAAGATAAGGGATCAGTGAGAAGCCAGAAGGGACAAAATGTAGGGGAAATAAAAATGGCTTTTTTGGAGTCTGGGAATGGGTGCCCGCTTTTACGTGCCCCCACTTCTTGGAGCCCAGCCCTTCTTTAGCACCCCAGCCCCCAAAGTTAGTTAATTAATTTGTTAATTAATTCTGCAGTTGAGGCTCGGTTGAGCCTCCCTTCTTGCCTTCAGCAGATTGCTGTTTTTTGTTTTTTTTTTTCCCCCCCTTTCAGGGAGCCGGCAGCAAGACAGTCTGTGAGGTCTGGGTGGGGAGGGGCACCAGACCCCTGGTCCGGGGAACTTACAATGTTCGCTGCGATCTCAGCTTTTCCTCCAATTCCAAACTTGTGTCCAATGTGTGACTGGTTACTGGAGACCCTGAAAACACTGTTTCATATAATTCTTGGATAATTGCCAGCTGCTCTAGGGGAGAGACGAAATTCTGCTTCTCACCACTCCGCCATCTTGCCCCTCCGGTTCACATATGACTTCTTGAAGTAACTATTTTTTGAGCAGACTCAGCATTCTTGGTGATGGATTAATTTGTCAGATGTATGAGAGTTTATTTCTGAACTCTCAATTCAATTCCATTCATTTATATGTCTGTCCTTCTGCCAGTACCACACTATTTGGATGACTGAAGCTTTGTAATAAGCTTTAAAATCAGGAAGTATGATTCCTTCAACTCTGATTTTTTTTTTCAAGATGTATGAGGCTATTTGGGGTTGCTAGCCTTCCCATATAAATTTGATTATTGGCTTTTCCATTTCTGTAAATAAGTGTTTTGGAATTTTTATTAGAAATGCATTGAATCTGTATATTGCTTTGGGTTGAACTGACATCTTAACAATATTTAGTCTTCCAGTTGATGAACAGGAAATGTCTTTCCATGTATTTAGCACTTCTTTGATTTCTTTCAGCATTGTTTTGTAGTTTATATCCTTGGATACATTTGTTCCTAGATATTTGAGACTTTAAATTGGTATTTTAAATGAATTTTTTTCTTGATTACATCTTCAGATTGTTCATTATTTGTGTATGGAAATGGAAGTGATTTTTGCATGTTGATCTTGTACCCTACCACTTTGTTGAATTCATTTGTAGGCTCTTATAGCTTTATTGTGGACTTTTCAGGATTTTCTATATGCAGGATTATGTCATCTGTAAATAGGGATTTTTGCTTCTTTTCCTATTTGGATCTATTTTATTTCTTTCTTTTTTCTTTTTCTTTTCTTTTCTTTTCTTTTTTTTTCTTTCTTTTTTTTTTTTTTTTTTGCCTAATTTCTCTGGCTAGAATTTTCTGTACAATGATGCATCTTTGTTTGTTCTTGATTTTAAGGGGTAGGGATTCTTCAATCTTTCTCCATTGAGTATGGTGTTAGCTCTGGGTTTTCCATATGTGCCCATTATCATGTTAAGAATGTTTCCTACTCTTCCTAGTTTTCTGATTTGTTGTCAGGAAAGGGTGCTGAATTCTGTCAAATGCCTTTTCTGCATCAATTGAAATGACCACGTGTGTGTTTTCATTTCCTTCTTTCTATTAATGTGGTATATTACGTTAATTGACTTTCATATGTTGAACCACCCTTGCACACCTGACAAATGACACTTGCTCATGATGTTTTTTGTTTTTTGTTTGTAATGTGCTGTGTATTTTGGTTGCTAATTTTTTTTTTGTTGTTGTTGTTGAGGATGTTGCCTCTATATTCATGAGGGATATTGGTCTGTAATTTTCTTATCTTGAGTATATTTTCCTGGCTTTGGTAAAGGGTCATGGTTTGGTATTAAGCCTCATAAAATGAGTTGGGAAGTGTGCTCTCCTCTTAAATTTATTGGAAGATTTTGAGCATTGATTCTTCTTTAATGTTTGGTAGAATTCACCGGTGCAGACATCTGGTCTTGGAATTTATTTTGTAGGGATGTCTTTGATTACTGACTCATTCTCTTTACTTGTTATTGGGCTGTTGAGACCTTCTATTTCTTTTTGAGTTATTGTGGGTAGTCTTTGTGCTTCTAGGAATTTTTCCGTTTCATATGTCTTCTAATTGATTTACATACAGTTGTTCATAGTATCCTTTTATTATCCTGTTTTTTTTTAAATTCTGTGGTGCTAATATTAATGTTCTCCATTTCATTCCTTATTTTAGTTATTTGCATCTTGTCTCTTTTTTCTTTGTTAGTTTAGTATAGTTTTGTTGATTTTATTGATCTTTTCAAAGAATGTACTTTTGGTTTTGTTGATTCTATTTTTTTTTTTTAATTCTCTATCTCTGCTCTAGTCTTTATTATTTCCTTCTGCTTGTTTTGAAGTTAGTTTGCTCTTCTTTTTCTAATTCCTTCAGTTGTGAGGTTAATTCTGTGATTTGAGCTCTCTTTTTTTTTTAATGGTAAGCATTTACAGCTATAAATTTCCCTCTCAGTGCTACCTTCATTGTGTCCCATAAATTTTGATATGTTGTTTTCCTTCCCTTCATTTCAAAATCTTTCTTGATTTTCCTTGTGATTTCTTCTTTGATCCATTGATTATGTAAGATTGTTTTGGTTAACTTCCTTATATTTGTGGATGTTCCATTTCACCCTCTGTTATTGATTTCCAGTTTCATTCCATTGTCAGAGAATATGCTTTGTATAATTTAAATCATTTTAAATTTATTGAGACTTATTTTGCTAGCTAACATGTAGTCTATGTTAGGAGAATGATCCATGTGTACTTGCAAAGAATGTGTATTCTGCTGTTATGGGGTGCAGTGTTCTGTATATTCAATTAGAGCTCATTCATTTATAGTATTTCAGGTCTCTGTTCTTTATTGATCTTCTGTCTAAATGTTCTGTATAACATTTATTATAGAAGTTTCTGTGTCTCCCTTCATTTTTGTCAATGTTTGCCTCATGCATTACGGGGCACTTTGGTTAGATGCATAAATTTTTATGATTGTTATTTCTTCTTGGTGGACTGGCACTTTTATTAATGTATAGTGTCCTTTTTCATCTCTTGTAAAATTTTTTACTTAAAGTTTATTTTGTCCAATATTTGTATAGCTACCCAAGCTCCCTTTTGGTTACTATTTGTGGAATATCTTTCTCCATTCTTTCACTTTCAACCTATTTGTGTTTTGGGTCTAAGGTGGGTATCTTTTAAACAACATATAGTTGGATCATGCTGTTTTATCCATTCTTCTAATCTGTGTTTCTTGATTGGGAGTTTAGTCCATTTACATTCAGTGTAATTACTGATAGAATGGGACTTCAGCTATTTTCTCCTTTGTTTCCTATAGATCTTATATCTTTTTTGTCCCTCTTTTCCTTTATTGAATCTTTCTTTTTGTATAGTTGATCTATTGTGATGTAACTGATTGATCCCTCTTTCACTTCCTTTTCTGTAAATATTTTAAATACTTCCTTTGTGGTTACCCTGGGGTTTGTGTTAAACAATCAAGTCTATAACCTACTAGTTGGAAAAGGTACCAACTTAGTTTCAATAACACACAGTCTCTGCTTCTATACCTGACAATTCCCTTCTTCATGTTGTCTCTGTCACTTACACATTACTTCCTTATATTCTGTGGGCCCATAATATGTCAATATGATTAGTTATTACTCAACTGTATTCTAAATATTATAGGAAGTAAAGAATAGAGTTACATACTGAGGATGCCATACTGTTGAGTTTTGCATTTACCTATATAATTATCTTGATATTTTCACTTCTTCATATTGTCCCAAGCTACTATCTCTGGAGTTTTCCTTTCAACCTGAAGAATTCCTTTTAATATTTATTGTATGTTAAGACTCTTGGTGATGAACTAATTCAGATTTTTGTTTATGTATAAATGTCTTGAACTCTCCTTTTTGAAAGACAGTTTTGCTGGAGAAATAACTTTTGGCAGGTAAGTTTTCCTTTTCAGTACTTTAAATATGTCATACCACTGCCTTCTTGCCTCCATGGTTTTTTATGAGAAATTGGAAATTAGTCTTATTGAAGATCCTTGCATGTTATGAATCACTTTTCTCTTGCTGCTTGCAGAAATCCCTGTTTATCTTTTGGCTTTTGACATTTCGATTAGAGCATGTATTGAAGTAGGTTTATTAGGGTTTCACCTCTTTGGAGTTCATTATGCTTCTTAGGCATCTATATTTATGTGGGGTATTTTTGGGTAATATTTGGAAAAATTTTGGTCATTATTTCTTCAAATATTCTTTCTGACCCTTTTTCCTTCTCCTTTCCTTTTGGTCCTCCCATAATGCATATGGTTTCTATGCTTCACATTGCCCTAAAAATCCCTTAGTCTCTGCTTACTTTTCTTCTTTATTGTTTTGATTTCCTCAACCAATTGTGTTCTGATTCTTTCTTCTGACTGTTCAAATCTGCTGTCAAATGCTTTTAGTGTTTTTATTCTCCATTATTGTGGTTTTCGTCCCCATAAGTTTTTTGTGTTTCCTTTAAACCTACTGATTTTTCTTTTTGTTCACACAGCATCGTCTTTATATCCTTTAGTACTATATCCATATTTATTTCTATCCACATTTTCCTTTAGCTCCTTGAATTGATTTACAATGAGTTTTTACACAGTTTGTGTTCCCTCCAAAGTTTTATTTGTTCCTTTGAATGAGCCGTCTCTTCCTGTTTCTTTGTATGGCTTGTGATCTTTTGTTGACATCTGAGCATTTTAATGTTTTGATGTGCAAACTGTGGAAGTCAGTTTATCCCTCTTGCCTAGGAGTTTAGTGTAGATTGGCTGTGAGTTTAAATTTTTTAACAATATATTATTAATGGGAGTTTATTTGAAAAGTTTATGATTCATGAATCAGTCAGCATCCAAACCACATTTGGAAAGGAATTCTACTGATGAGTGGAAGGGGGCGCTTATATAGGGTGAATGCAGAAACAAGTCAGGAGATGTTTTGATTGGTTATTGTCAACTTTGCATTTTACATAGGGGTGTCACACAAAATGGGGAGCAGAGATACTTTGCTATAGTATGGTATGCTATTGTATGGTAAGTTTGTACATTATGATAAGCTTCTCTGCTAGAGCAGAACTGGTTTATCACCAGTTATTTCCACTCTGCAATCCTGTAGGGTGCATTCTGTTTCTCTATTTTAACAGAAACCCCTGAAGGTCAATTTTTTTTTTGTCTTCTGGAAAATCCTTTCTTGGAAAGGCTCCTTTCTGGCAATGCCCAATGCTGGAGATCATTTCATTTTATTTAATAGTCCCTGTTTTGACCAAAACACTCTGATTGCAACTATTGTTTTCCTTTCTTGTCAGTCAGTTGAGTAGGCTTCATCAGTCATTCTGTTCCTTTTTTCCCTTTCTTGATTGCTGTGAGGTTTGTTGTGTGGATGTTCAATTATATTTAAGACACTTGGAGTCGTGTTACTTGTTAATTTCAGTGGATTACAGGTAAGGTCCTCTCTCTGGGAGAAGGTGCCTGTTCTTTTTATTTATATTTTTATTTTCATTCCACTAGAGACAGTCCTAAAATAGCTATCTCATAGACATTGAAGGTTAACAATATATATAAGATACCAAGATCTGGTCCTATTCACAGGTAGTGAACAAAGCTATTCAGTTATCCAGTTTGCAAAGGGGATGCAAAATAGTTCATACAATGAAAAGGAACACAATCTGATAATCCACAGGATTGTGCTATAGTTTTCTATTGAAACACAGAATTTCTCTCTATGATCACCCTCCTTTTGATCAAACAGAACCGCAAGAAAGATTATTCTTGGTCATAAAATAAGGCTGCTTTCATTAGATTTGGCCTGATTATTTACACAAGTGCCACAAGAATGGCAATTTACCATACAGGCCTTTTTAAGTTTGCTGTGCTGGAAGTTTTCATAAGAAACCTCAGACTGAAATATTGAAAGCCTCACAAGGCTAAGAAGCCCAGCCATGAACTCAATACCAGCTCTCAACACCAGGTTACTCAACCTGCATTACCTATAGATTTGGGTGAATTCATCTTTCTTGAGGTTCCAAAAATCATATAGTTCTATGCCTGCCAGAAAGTGACCTTCCTTATTCACCTGTAAGGCTGGAATCCTGAAGCCAGGTACCAGACAGGTTTTTCTAAGAGGGTTCTGTACGCATTGGCTTCATAAAGTCAACCTTAGTTCGTTAAAACTGTCTGGTCATATCTGATTAAATAAGCATTATTCTCAAATATGACATTCCAGACAAAGCCTTGGTTATATAACCAGTGTTTCCAATTAGGTCCTGTTAACAAAGAGGACAGATTCTTATTGAACCTGTGCAAATGATTATTTTCCCATAAAAATAAAAACTTTTTCTTATTTTAAGAATTTGATAAGAGTTTCTGAATTTTGGAGGGATCAACCAGGAATAAAAAGATACATGTTTTATGAATTATAGATAGCTTAAGGGAAGAGTAAAGATTCCTTGTATCCAGGGTGTTTTCCATTCATCCATTTTCATGGAAAGCCACTGCAGGTCAATTGTTTTTGCTTTCTGGAAAATCATTCATTGGAAAATGGTCCATCTTGGCAATGCCCTGTGCAGGTGGCCATTGTATTTTACTTAATAACTTGAATTTAAACCCCAAAGCACAGATTGTATGATTGTTTCTGGAAGTCAGGTAGTCAAGAAACAATTGCCTTCACAATATCACATATTCCATATGTACAGAAAAAATATTCTTTTTGTAAGTTATGCAGGGAGTTCTTCTTTGATTCTTCTTCTTATTATTATGATTTTGGACTCACTCTCCTCACTTATTCAGAGAGGTGAAAAAACATGGTGTGGCAACCCGTGGCCTGAGCAAAACAGGCCTGCAGATCTTTGGTGCACAGCAGTCTGCATGACCTAGGCAGCTAAATGTTTAACCTATTGTCTTTCTAAGCCAGAAAAGAGAAAAAGGGTAAATGGACCTTAAAATGTAACTTTATGGGAAGCAGGCAGGAAGTGAGGGGCTCTTAGTCTCACCAAAAGAGCAAAATGTAATTGTTCAAGTGTTATTCTAGTCCTTCCTGCACCACCTCCCAGGTCAGAGTGACCTGTTCCTGCATCTGTGCTCCCCCCACCCTTAGGAAGGCCTTTGTCTTAAACCCTTATAAAAGGCTTTCCGTCCTCTTTGCATCGCTCGGTCGTCTTCCCTGCAAACGTGATACCTGTCCAGCCTGAGAGAGCCATCATGATCTCTCCATGACTTCTCATCCTGTAAGCCCTGAAGAAAAGTTCATGTATCAGAAAATGCTTGCTGTCTTCTTTGGCCTCTGGACTGGCATGGCCCTCTTGGGCTGCGACACATGGGAACAAAAATGAGGAGGTTTTCCAATATTTAAAATGATGATTGACCAATTATCTCTTAAATACTTAAATATCTACTAATTGTACAATAATGTGTAGGTACTGATGGCATAAAGCATGGCCTCCTGGTGTGAGATGTAAGCTGTCCACTTGCGGAGAAAGCCCTCTACTTGTGAGGGCTAATGTCCTGAACACAGTCACATTTTTCATAAACAGAAAAATAGAGACAATAAATGTACAACAGATTTGGAAGATGAATTGATTTAATTTGTTCATTTAGTTAGCATTTTAGGTGACCATTATATGTTAGGAACATATAGCAGGTATACCACAATGAAGAAGTCAGTCAATGTTTCAATCTCCCTATAGTCTAATGCCCATTAACAATTGGACAAACAATCAATGACAATATTTACCATTTTAGAAGGAATATCAAAAGCTCATAGAAGGAACAGGGAAGAAAGCATATAATTTTTAGGGAGGTAAAGGAATAACTTATTATAAGACTGGTGTCAATCTGAATGAAGTGAAGTTGATAGATATCACTCTTCCCTTTTAAAAGAAAAGTGTTATTTACTAAGTGTTATTCTGGTTATTTCTTATGTTTTTCAAGAGTTCACAAAATGACTGACTACTGATATTTCTATGACATCTGTCTTTTTCTTAAGAATCAGATGCTTCTATCAGTAGGGGCTGCTGATTTGATTGCAACATTTTTCCCCCATGGAGAGAGGGAAGCTTTTTACTGATGACAATATGCTGTGTTACATGCAGCAAAACTTACTGAGAGAGTTGCCTATTCTCCATTGCTTCTCCTCCCACTTAATTTGAACCTGCTCAAGTCAAGCTTTCATCTATATCACTCTACAGAAACTGCTGTTGTCAAGTTACAAATAACCTGCACATTATTAAATCCAATAGTCAATTCCTAGTCCTCATTGTATTTGATCAACACGCTGTTCATCACTCTTTCCTTCTTTAGACATTTATTTTACTTGTCATCCAGGACACCAATCTCTGTTCTTTTCTCACATTATTGACAATTTTTTTGTAGACACATTAACTGATGTATCCAGACCTTGAAAATCTGGAGTGCCCCAGGAATCAGACCTCTGCTTTTTCCTGTGATCACTACCTTGGTGATCTCATCCAGTCTCTTGGCTTTCACTGGTCTGTTTATGCTGATGATTCCCAAGTGTATGTCGTTTTTCCCTATGATAGACTGAGTTATCATTTAACTCCTCCGTAGATGAGAATTAAATATCTCCACCCTAAAGATGTCAGGCTTGAAATTGTGACTTGCTTTGGCCAATGAAATGGAAATGGAAGTTAGGTTTGTCAGCTCAAGGAGGTACTTTATGAGCCAGTTCTTGATTTCTCATGTTGCCTTTTCTTTGTGCTATTGACTAGAAACATGTTAACAGATGTCTGCTCTGTCACCCTTGATCACAGAGACAGGGTAACAGGGATCAGGGCCTCAGCAGACCCAAGTTGGACCTATAGAGAGAGTGAGAAATAAAAATATGTTTACTGGAGGCCCCTGAGATTTGAGAGTAATTTGTTACTGCTGCAGAACATACTATTTTGACTGACGTAAACCTCTTTTACTCAGATCTCATAAATTTACTGTTTACTCAATACCTGCACTTTCATATTTTATATCACAACTAACCTCCTGAACTTCCCTTGCCCTGCCCTCAAATCCTTTCCTCTTACAGTCTTCTTCATCTCAGTACATGGAATTCCTTTCCTCCTGTTCATCAGGCCTTGACTTCTCTCTTTTCCAGTCCCAAATCGATCTATTGCCCGGTCCTGTGAACTGCAAAATATACTATAGTTGTATCTATAAATATATGGATGCTATTTATCATTTCCCTCCTATATAATCCACCATTATTTCTCATTTTAATAAACTGCAATAACCTCCTCTGGTCTCTTGGCCTCTACTTTTGTCCTTTATGTTCTATACTGCAGCCTTCACTGATTTTCCATTTCATTTGGAACTAAATAAGAAATATTTACCATTGTATTGAAAATCCTTATAATCTGGCCCCTGGCTCCTGCCCCCTCTCCCATCTGTTATCACCCTCTCCTCTGCTCACTCTGTCTCAGCCACTCTGGCTCCCTTGTGGTTCCTTTACCATGGCAAGCAGAGTCTTAACTCAGGATTTTTTCATTGTTGTCCCCTATGCCTGGAATTCTCTTCCTCCAGTATCATGAAGGCTCATTCTCTCACTGCCTTCAGATCTTTTAAAAAAACATTACTTAATTCATGATATCATTCTTGACCCTGTAAATAAAGTAGTAACTCTTAGTCCCCCAGAGTGCTCCTGTAGAACTCCCAATCACCTTTATTTTATTTAATTTTTCACCAAAGTACTTAACACATGTGACATATTATATACGTACTTGTTTATGTGTTTCTTTCCCCTCGGACAGAAGCTCGAGGACAGTGGGGTTGTATACATTTTGTTTGTATTATCTCTTTTGTGACCAGATCAATTTGGTATATAGTGTCTATAAAATGAGAATAATTGAACCTATATCTCATAGGGTTTGTGTGATGGTTTAAAAGAGAAAATATAGCATTTAAATCAATATCAGGCACACAGTAAGTGATCAATAAATATTAACTAAAACAAAGGAGGAGAATCATGATTTAGTAGACAAATTGTCAGTATATTATGCTCCAGAAAATGGTTTCATATCCCTGCTAAGCCATTGCAACCTGGGTCATTTTGGGTGAACCTTTCCTTCTATGCTTTAATGTTCTTGTCTGTAAAATAAAGATAATAATAGAGCGTATAGAATTGGAGATAATGTATGTATAATGTCCAGCCTGTTTCTTGCCCACAAAATGCATAAATGTAGTTACTATTTGTTGTAGATTAAATGATGTACCCCAGTTTAGACATGTTCTTAATGTTAATCTACATTTCTGAGTGAGAACCCATTGTGGATAGGATCTCTTAAAGATGTCATTTTAGGTTAAGGTATGGACCAACTGAATGAGGTCAGGTTTTAATTTAGACATAGGAGAAATTTAGACATAGAGAAAGCCACAGGGAGGCCAGAAGTCAACGGAACATGGAAGAGAAAGGAGAGGGCATTACCATGTGATATGAAGCAGGCATGTGAGCCAAGGAACCCCAAGGATCACTGGCACCCAGCACCAGACTATTACAGAGTTTGGGGGAAAGCATCATCTTGCTGATGCCTCAGTTTTGGACTTCTCCTAGTCTTAAAACCATGAGCCAATAAATTGCCATTGTTTAAGCCAATCCATTGCGTGGTATTGTCATAGCAGCCTGGAAAACTAAGACACCGTTATAATGGTCAAGATTTATTAAGCAATTACTTTGTTACAGGCACTTAGTTCTTTGATGATCTCATAAAGTAGATGTTGCTATTGTCCATTTTTCCATATAAAACAACTTAGGTTATGAAGAAGTTTGGAAATTTGTGCCAGAGCATATGGCTAGTAAGTGGAGAAGCTGGGATTTGAACCAGGTTTTATCTATAATCGTTTGTGGTTGTAACCACTGGCCTACAGTTCTCTATTTTATTGAGTTACTACTTAATAAATAAGAGTGTTCATCCTCATTGCATTATCTTTTACATACATTATCTTATCTAATCCTTTAAAATTATTTAAGGTAAATAATACTATCCCTGATGAGAATATTGATGTTCAGAGAGAGAAAGTAACTTGCTCAAAACTATGTAGCTTTGGAGAGAACTTAAACAAGATGTCTACCTCCAAATAAGCACTCTTTCCACTCTAGTCTGTGAATTCTACTAAAAATATCTTAAGGAAGTGAAATGAAAAGTAGAGTTAACATTTTCAATTTTTAGCTCTGAAATTTTGGTTCCCATTTTAACTGATCCGTTTATTACCTATCTTAACTTTAAACCCTGAAGCTCTGTTGGAAAATTTTAAAAACTCCATCATGTGTTTTAACAATTTGGAAAATATGAGGAAACATTTCAACTTAAGAGTGATTTGAGACCAGTAAAAATATATTTCTATGTCTACTTCTATATCTATATCCACATCTATATCTATCAGTTGATCAGTTGGTTTATTGATCCATCAATCTACTAGTCTCTATTAGATGAGTGGATTCTCCCAATGTATCACTGTGTTTTTCCCTATGTTGAAACCAATTGCTATGTACTTCCCAATATAATATAAGGAATGTTCTAAATCTGGCTTATTTAGTTTACCTAAAGTGTAGAATTCTTTTTACAGGGAAGTATTTAACGCAAAATAAGTCTCAACTAAGGGCAACAACTGATCATGGAACAAAAGATGAGCCTTCAGCACAATGCCATATTGTAGTAGCAGGTGGCAAATTTTGCAGGGAAGTTGCCTGGGGCTCTTTGGTAGGGGTTTGCTCAGGCATTGAGAAAGAGATGGTGATAGAAAAGAAATACCAGGCTAGAAACTGGAGAAAGGAGCCAGAAGACTATCTCATGAGGGTGAAACTAAATGGTGTGTATGATTTGTACCTGGGGTTTAATGAAAGGATGCTCCATGTGGGTACTTTTGTTTCCTTTCTCCTGGAGGGTTGCAGACAAAAAGTATCCCCTAGCCATGCACATATACTATATACTCAGATTGGTGCAAAATACACTATTGTAAGATTGCTCTCAGCTCCTTGGACCTGTCTTGATCCTCACTGTCTATCTGAATACTTTGTTCCAAAAGAGCAGCCCCAACACTGCCTGCCAGGAGTTGGGCTTGTCTGTCTGCCACAGCTGTTTCCTAGCATAGTTAAAACACTCTGTTAAATGCCTTTTTCAGTCTATCAAAATGTATGTTTTCAGTTTTAGCTGCAATCCTTGCACTTCTATCCCTAAATTTTTCCTTTATGTGTTAAAATATTAAGTGCCCCAGTCTACACGAGGTCACACATTCTTTTTAAAGATTCTTCTTGGGAACCTTGTACTTGTTAGTCTTATGTAACATCCTGAGAGTTTTCTCAGAGAAATAAATTGGGTGAAATTCTGGCTTAGTTTAGTTTAAAAAGATCCAAATGCTGGAACAAATAGCACTGCATTCAAAAAATCAGATATTTGTTTTTCTGTTCTCTGTTATTTGTCCTGAAGAAAACTCTGGGCTAGGACACTTTCCTGGCCCTTCATTGGTTTCATATTGCCTACCAGATAAAGGAAAAATACTATGCACTACAAGTTGACAGTATGTAGGGGATTTATATAACAATTAATCTTCATACATCTGCTATTTTACATCTGGGTGGATGTTGTACCTGAATCCTTGTAGCTAATAAGTGGACAGACTGCAAGCTTGGCTTTTTGTGCCCTTCTCATGGTATCCACATTTGTTTCCCTCAGCAATGCCCTTCTTTCATTTCACATTTGAATCCTACCACTCTATTACCCCCTTGTCCATGACGTTTTCTCTTATCCTTCTGCCACTCTCTATGTTCCTACCCCAAGCTCATTATGATATCTCTGTTTCCTCTGAACAGGCAAAAAAATGCATATAAACTTCTTAAACATACATTCTACTTGTGTTATCATTTATCGTGTGCATATTTTACTTTTTCAACAAGACCATAAGCTCTTATGAAAAAGGGATATTTCATTACATCCTATATCTTGACATTATAAATGATTAAAAGGCCAAGGGACGTAACATCTAAATTTTAAGGAATGAAAATAGTTCAAAAGTTAAAAGTCTAAAATTTGTTCTAATTTCCTATTAATTCCAACTAAAGCTGCATCTTCTTTATGCTTTTAACATTTGTTTATAGTACTCATTTTGGATTTAGCTTAGAAAGTGGTGGAATGAAAACAAAGTGTTTATAAGAGCAAAGGAAGAGATGAGATGAGGGGCCAAAGAAAAAAATGATGGTGAAATGGTGTATTTTGAGTATATAGTGACATTATAGACATAATATTCTCATTAATCTGTCTGTTATGAATATAAGAAAATAGTATCATTTTCAAAACAATGGCAATTTCTTCAATACCAAATACATGAAAAGAGAAAATATTTCTATATTAATACAATTCACTAGAATAAGTTAATTTTTATACATCCTCTCATAACTGTATGAGGTCAATATTAGTATCAACTTTTTATAGATGAGAAAGTTGAAGCTGAGAGAAGTTAATTACTAGCAACAAATCACAGAATTTCTAGATGACAAAGTCGGAATTAAAAACTACTTTATCTGACTCAAAAGCCCATGCTACATATTATGGGATCACAGACTTCCATAGCCTGGATGAGGCAACCAAATGCCACTTTTTGGAGCCCATGAGTTTTGTATCAGTAATCCTAATGCTCCAAGCTCTACCATTTGTTGTCTTTTAGCACATATTCATTTTTCCTACCTGTATTGATTTGACTCTATTATGTACCCATAAAAAGCCATATTCTTTTAATGCAGTCTTATGGGGACAGACCTATTGTGGGTGGGACCTTTTGATTAGGTTGTTTCCATGGAGATGTGACCCCACCCATTCAAGGTGGGTCTTAGTTTACTGGAGTCCTTAAGAAGCAGAGAGAGAGAGAGAGAGAGAGGGCTGAAAGCCAACCCAGATGCTTAGATGTGCTAAAGTAAGAGATGAAGCCCAGAGTTTGCCCAGGAAAAGCTAAGTGAGAACCCACAGATGCTAAAGGAGAAAGTGACTGGGATCAGAAGCTGAAAGAAATGAAACCCGGGAGCAAGGCCAGCAGATGCCAGCCATATGCCTTCCCAGCCCAGAGGTGTTCACATGCCATCAGCCTTTTCCTTAGAGAAGGTATCTACCTCTTGATTCCTTAATTTGGACATTTTCATGGCCTTAGAACTGTAAATTTGTGAACTACTAAACCCCTATTGTGAAAGCCAATCCATTTCTGGAATTTTGCATTTTGGCAGCTTTAGCAAACCAGAACCCTGCCCAACAAGCAGAGTGCCCCCAGGTTGCTTTGAACATCTCTGCAAGCCCTCATTACATCAAATTCACATCAAGCTATTCAGAAACACAAATCCTCTCCTTCCCAAGAAAGTTTGCATTTTTAAAGGGAATATATGCCTTGAACAATGGTTACAATGATAAAATGAATATTAGCATTTGTTCAGTAATTTTACGGAATTAGGAGTCTTCCTGGGAAATTTTAATCTAGAGTGAGGATGTAAATTTATTATCCAAAACAGGACACTTTTGAGAATATTATTAGACACTCTATCAGACAAACTAGAATTATGCTCATGGTATTTAAATACACCTGCTTGACTACATACAAAACTGTCCTGTCTTTCATTTTAGACCTTTCGAAGTAAAAGTATTTGCAAGATTTGTAATCATTAAAAGTTTTCACATCCTTCATTGGGCACAGTTCATATGTAGCTCATATACTCAGCATGCTGAACTTTAATGTGAACATTTCTTAAATTCTATCAAAAGAGATATTCTCTCACTGTAGGCTGGTTGAGTAAATTACAGTAATCGCCAACCTTGCAAATGCCTGATAAGGAATTAACTTTGTGCTATTTTAAAATTTTCTGTCCATCTACACTAGCATGCTATATTTGCATCTTTGTTTTTATTTCCCATATCAGTCTCTCTCTCTCTCTCTCTGTCTCTCTTTCTCTCTGTTTCGCCTATTCCTAGAGGAATAAGGGGGGCTGAGACCCTGTCAGGGGTTACAAGAGCTCAGACTTTCTTTTACATAGTTATTGTTAAATTTTTATTTATTTTTTATTTATTTTTTCTTTATTAGAGACATTGGGGGTTTTCAGAGCAATTGTGCAAAAAGAAAAAATACAGGATTCCCATATACCATCCCACCAACAATACCTTGCATTGGTGTGGAACATTTGTTACAACTGATGATAGCACATTTATATAATTGTACTAACAGCTAAAGTCCATGGTTCAACTTAGGGTTCACTGTCTGTGTAGTGTAGTTCCAGGATTTTTAAAATTCTGTTATCATATATACAATCTAATATTTCCCTTTTAATCATATTCAGATATATATTTTAGTGCTGTTAATTGCATTCACAATGTTGTGCTACCATCATCATCCATTACCAAAACATTTCCGTCATTCCAAATAGAAATAATGTACATTTTAAACCTTAACTTTATATTCTCTATCCCCACCCCATCCCCTGTAACCTATATTCTAGATTTTGACTCTGAGTTTGCTTACTATAATTATCTCAAATCAGTGAGATCATAAAATATTTGTCCTTTTGTGTCTGGTTTATTTCATTCAACATGGTTTCTTCAAGGTTGATCCATGTCATTGCAGGTATCAGGACTTCATTCCTTTTTACAACTGAATAGTATTCCATTTTATGTATATACCACATTTTATTAATCCATTTATCGGTTGATGGACACTTGGGCTGCTTCCGTCTTTCATCAGTTGTGAATATGCTGCTGTGAACATCAGTGTGAAATATCTGTTTGATTTCCTTCTTTCATTTCTTTGGAGTATATTCCTAGTAGTAGGATTGCTAGGTCATATGGTAGTTCTATACTTAGTTTTCTGAGGAACGATCAAAATGTCTTCCACAGTGGCTGCACCATTTTATGTTGCCACCAGCTGTAAATGTGTTGCTATTTCTCCACATCCTCTCCAACACGTGTTGTTTTTCAATTTTTCTAATAGCAACCATTTGAATGGGTGTGAAATGTTATCTCATGTGGTTTTGAGTTGCATTTCCCTGATGGCTACTGATGTTGAGCATATTTTCATGAGCTTTCTGGCCATTTGTATATCCTCTTTGGAGAAATGTCTGTTCAAGCTTTTGGCCCATTTTTTAATTGAGTTGTTTTTCTTTTTGTTGTTAAGTTGAAAGATTTCTTTATATATTCTGGCTATTAAACCTTTATTGGATGTATGGTTTCCAAATATTTTCTCCCATAATATAGGTGGTTTTTTTACTTTTATGACAAAGGCCTTTGAGTTCCAAACGTTTTTAATTTTGATGAGCTTCCATTTACCATTTTTTTCTATTGTTGCTCATGCTTTTGCGTATAAAGTCTAAGAAGCCATCACCTAATGCAAGGTCCTGAAAATGCTTCCCTACATTTTTTTCTAGGGATTTGATAGCTCTAGCTATTATATTTAGGTGTTGTATCCATTTTGAGTTGGTTTTTGTAAGTGGTGTTAGTATATAAGGGTCCTCCTACTTTATTTTGCAAATTGAGATCCAGTTTTCCCAGCACCATTTATTGAAGAGACCGTTTATTCCCAATTGAGTGGTCTTTACCCACTTGCCAAAAATCTCTTATCCATAAATGTAAAGGTTGATTTCTGAGCTTTCAATTCTATTCCATTTGTCTACCTGTTTGTCCTCGTGTCAGTAGCATACTGTTTTGATTACTGTGGCTTTCAAATAAGTTTTAGGTTGGGAAGTGTGAGCCTCCAATTTCATACTTCTTTTTCAAGTTGGCTTTAATTATTCAGGGCCACTTACCCATCCATATAAATTTAATGGTTGACTTTTCTGTTTCTGCAAAGAAGGTTGTTGGAATTTTGATTAGGGTTGCATTGAATCTATAAATTGCTTTGGGTAGGACTGACATCTTAATGATATTTAGACTCCCACTCCATGAACCCAGAAAGTTTTTCCATGCATGTAGATCTTCTTTTAGTTATTTTGGCAATATTTTATAGTTTTCTGTGTACAAGTCCTTTACGTCCTTTGTTAGATTTATTCATAGATATTTGATTCTTTTAGTTGTTATTGTAAATGGCATTTTTTTCTTGGTTTCTTCTTCCAGTTGTTCATTGCTTGTGTATAGAAACATTACTGATTTTTGATTCTGCCACTTTGTTGAATTCATTTATTAGCTCTAGGAACTTTGTTGTGGATTTTTCAGGATGTTTTGTCTATAGGATCATATCACCTGCCAATAGGGAATGTTTTACTTCTTCTTTTCCTATTTGGATTCATTTTATCTCTTTCTTTCTCTCTCTCTCTCTTTTTTTTTTTTTTTTTTTTTTTTTTGCCTAATTGCTCTGGCAAGATCTTCCTGTTTAATATTGAACAACAGTGGAACTGTGGTGACAATGGGCAACCTTGTCTTGTTCCTGATCTTAGAGGGAACACTTTCAGCCTTTCACCATTATATGTTAGCTGTGGGCTTTTCACATATGCCTTTTATCATGTTGAGAAACTGTTCTTATATTTCTATTTTTCTAAGTGTTCTTATCAAAAATAGGTGCTCGATTTTGTCAAATTCCTTTTCTGCATCAATTGAGATGACATTGTGGTTAACTTCATTCTGTTAACTTGGGGCATTACCTTAAATGATTTTCTTATGTTGAACCAATCTTGCATACTAGGGGTAAATACTTTTTTGTCATGGTGTATAATTCTTTTAATATGTTGTTGGATTTGGTTTGCTAGTATTTTGTTGAGGATTTTTGCATCTATATTCCTAAGAGTTATTGGTCTGTAGTTTTCTTTTCCTGTGGTATCTTTATTTGGTTTTGGTTTGAGGATGATCTTGGCCTCATAGATTGAATTAGGGAGTATTCCCTTCTCCTCAGTTTTTTTCAGGAGTTTGAGCAGAATTGGAGTTAAGTTTTCTTGGAATGTTTGGTAGAATTCCCCTGTGAAGCCATCTGGTCCTGGGCTTCTCTTTGTTGGGAGGTTTTTGGTTAATTATTCAATATCTTTAATTGTCATTGGTCTGGTAATATCTTCTATTTTATCTTGAGTCATTGTAGGCAGTTGTGTGTTTCTAAAAATTTCTCCATTTCCTACTAGGTTATCTAATTTATTTGCATATAGTTGCTCATAGCATCTTCTTATAGTCCTTTTGATTTCTATACAGTTGGTAGTAATGACCCTTTTCATTTCTGATTTTTAATTATTTGCATCCTCTCTCTCTTTCTTTATCTGTCTAGTTAAAGGTTTGTCTATTTTATTGATCATTTTGAAGAACCAAATTTTGGTTTTGTTGATTATCTCTATTGTTTTGTTTTGCTTTGTTTTGTTTTCTGTTTCCTTTATCTCCACTCTAATCTTTGTTATTTCCTTCCTTCTGCTCACTTTTGAGTTTAGTTTGCTCTTCTTTCTCTAGTTCCTCCACTTTTGAGGTTAGGTCTCCAATTTGAATTTTTTTCTTCTTTTCAAGTGTAAGCCTGACTCATTTCATGTGTCTTGTCTTAGAATTCACTGATTATTTCTTCTGCCAGCTCCAATCTTCTCTTAAAACCTTCCTGGGCATTTTTCATTTCAGTTATTTTGGTCTACAACTCCACTAAGCCTGTTTGGTTCCTTTTAAAATTTCTATCTCTACTAAGAACCTCATATTACTTCATTCATTGTTTTCCTGGTATCCTTTAGTTTTTTCATTGTATTTTCCTTCATCTCTTTGAGCAGTTTTAAGATAATTTTTTTAAAGGCTTTGTTCAGTATGTCCATGTTTTCATCTTCGTTATTGGTGTTTTATGGATTTTTATCTTCTTCCTTTGGATGGGCCATCATTTCCTGTTTCCTTGTTTGTTTTGTAGTCTTTTGCTGCATAATATATATTTTTATATTTTTAGAATGTGAACTCTGGGATTTATTCTGTGAAATATTTGTTTCTTGATTTGTAACCAGCTGGTATTAAGGAAGAAGTTTTCTTGAAATTTATCCCTCCTGTTAGTAAAATCTGCCCAAGACAAATGCATTGTGCAGGGTTTTCCCTGTAGTCCTTGGCTTCTGCTTGTAGTTGTTTTTGAGTTCCTATGTTTACAGGAGTTTGGTGGTCCACTCTGTTTCCCAGGAGACAAACGCCCCTTTCCCGTGTATTTGAAGCTGACAGGTCTTTGTTCCAGATTGTTCACCTCTACAGTTTTTACACTCTTTTTGTTGTCTCAAGTGGCTTGTGCCTAGTAGGCAAATTCAGGGAGGTGGACATGCCAGAGAGGACTTTCCCGAGTCAGTCTTTCCCAGCCAAAATAAGGCCAGGGACCCATGAAGGGGGTGCTCCTAAGTGCCTTGGGGAGGAGATCATGAAGGGTGCCAAGAGCTTCTCCAACAGTTCTCCAAAGCTGAGCTTTCCTGGCCTACCCATAAAATGCAGTCCTTCAGCTAACTCTCCCTTGCAGCCCTGGGGAAGCACCACCAACTACCACAGGGGCTTTCTGAAACATTGGTGGCTGCCGACCTTGTGCAAGAGGGTTGAAACAATGACTTCCCTCTGAGCTGGCCCCTCACAACCTGAAGTTGCTAATCAAAAGCCATGATCAGTGATTGGCCATGTACACCCCTCATCTTGGGAAGAGGAATGTTATGTCCTTTTCTGTCACCAGTGAGCTAGCCTGGGGCTGGACCCCCCAGGGAGATAAATTGGAAGATTAACTTGGGAATAACTGGTGATGATAATATGAAGGAAATTTTTTTTTTTGGTTTTATATGTTGTATTTAAGAGGTATGCAGGACTACTGATAGACCCTCAGTTTCATATTGAAAATGTGCATTTATAGCTCAAAGGAAATAGGGCTTATGTTATAAATTTAGGAATCATGATACCTGAATCATAATGTCTTCTTTTTCATCCCCTCCCCACAAGGAAAAAGGTAAAATGCACAATTTATCTAACATGATTTTGACCACATATCTACCAGCCACTTGGAGTCACCCATTATATGTTTATTCTCAGATATGATTTCATCAGTCATATCTCAAGATATACACATGTGTGCACACACACATTCAAGTATGAACTTTGGGAACTGGACTGATAAGTGTGTCTTCAACCTGCTTATAATTAAATGCAAAGATCACATAAATACTCATACCATACTATACAAGTAAAATGCAATCAGTATAATATGAAATTAACAAAAAAAAATATTATTAGGGCTTAGAGGACTGAGAAAATGCCTCCAGCCAAAGAGATCATTCATTCTACCAGACGAAGTCTTTAGAAAGTAGGAGAATTTAAATTCTTATTGGTAAATGGTTAGAATTATTCTAAAATAAGTATTGCTGACGTTTGCATAGATTTAAAAAAATGAAAACTATAAAAAAGTATGGAAAAGAATGGAAATCATTCATTATCTTATAAGAGGGAAATAACCATAGTAAAAAATTGGTTTATTTCCTTTTTTTCATGCATATTGCTTTTTTATGCTGTCCTAAGCATTTTCCTAAGCTTTTAAAGAACCATAGACAGCAATATTTACCAGTTATGTAGCACTCTATCATGTGGACACATTACATTTTAGCTAATCCTCTGTTGTTAAACATTTTGAGGTTTCCAAATTTCTCTGTTATAAATAATGTTCCAATGCTTGAGAGAGTAGTTTCTTAGAATAGATTGCCATCAGTTGTATTACTGTATGATAGGGATAAGCAATTTGAAAGCTTCTGATAAATATGACCAATAAAGATTGTGAAAATTTGCAATTCTATTAGAATGTGTGAGTGCCTGTTTCAATGTATCCTTATATTTTATTTGATAATTTTGCTTTAATTATAAACATTTCATGATCAGATGGATTTCATTGATTTGGAAGTTTAAAAATATTTCTAATGATTCATAAGTTATATACATTTTCTGTGTAATAGTTTTCCATTAGACCATGTATCAGGTTTTTAACTCTGCAAGGTGTCTTCTTTTTTATTTTGTGGATTAATTACAGGTTAAAATAATAATCCCTTGTTAAATTTCTTTGAAATTTTTTCAGATTATATGGCTTATGATTAACATTTAAAATTAAGAAAAATCAATTATAGCAACCCTTCAATTTTTCATTTCTTCCATTGCTCTTAAATCATCAAATCATTTCATTATCCAAAACTCAAATACTAAGCATATAATTTATTATTTTTTGAAATAATATCTTACTTTAAATTTTATTCTTTAATCCTTCTGAGATTTGCTTTATTGAGTAATAAGGCATATATTATCAAGCACCATTTATTGAATAATCCCCATTTTGTATGTTATATTATGATTTCTCCTTTAGGACACATTGCCCAATTACATATACTTAGGTCTCTTCTAGACTGCCTGTTCTCTTTTATTGATAATATTGTCTATCTCCATGCAAAAACCAAGGTAATTTAAGTATTTGAACTTTATAAAATGTGTAACCTCTCTGTCTGAGGAAGCTATATAGTGCCTTATGGTAACATAGGCACAACACAGTTAAAGCAGATGACCAGTTCATAACTTACACAGTACAAAGGATCCAAAAGAGAGGGGAAGAGATAACTTTATGACTGGACACAAAGGGAGGACAATTGCTTGGGTCAGGATCAATGGATGGTGGCTCTGTGTGTTACACTTTGCCTTGGAGAGGAGAGATGGCTGTAGAGCCAAAGAGTTAGGTATTTCTGCATCAAGGAGGAGGGAGCTCTACCACTGAGCAAAATGCATATATCAAGCAAACTTGGTGCAGAGTTTCTGCCCTGATAAGAAGCTGGGGCTGCTTGTTCCTGGTTTGCGTTCAAGGAATGGGGAGGCCTTCCATTAGACCTAACATCTCCAGCCTGGGGAATGGAAACATATCAAAACATCTGCACATAAAAGAAAAAGTAGTGGGGGGTAAAAGAAGGAGGGGAGAAGGCTGCTGAGCATGTCTCTGCCTTCCCCGGCACCATCTAAGTAACATCATGAGAAAGTAAACATTAGCTTAACTTTCTTTAAATATCTCTTTGGATTTCAATTTCTTATATATAGTTTGCTTTAGTATATTCTTGGGCATTTTACATATTTTGATGCTATTGCAATTAAAATATTTGTTTTCTTTATGTCATCTAAAATTATTGACGATATAGAAGAAAGTTGTTTAATGTTTTGTATTTACCCACTATCTGGTAAACTTGCTGAACCTAATTAATTCAATTGATGATCTTGTATTCTAAGTGCATAATGATTTTTCTTTCCCCAATGATTGTTTTTCTCCTTTTCTTTTTGTCTGCCCCATGCTTTACTGTATTGATCAATATTTATTGAACAATGTTAGAAAAATCATGGTAACAGTCAGTCTTGTTTTCCTGATTTTAGTGAGAAAACTACTGATGTTTCACTACCAAGTGTGATGTTTATTGGTTTAAAATAGATATTGTATATCATGTAAATATTGATGTTCTACCTCTAATTTTATGTTTATTTTGTCAAGAATGGATATTTAGTACTTTTCCACCATCGCATCGAAGTATTTTCTATTGTGAATCCGTTGCTGTCATATATCATTTTGATATGTTTCACAATGTTAAAATATCTATTTATTCTGAGATAAACTATTTTTACTTCACAATATTAAAATATCTTATTTATTCTGAGATAAATTATCCTGTTAACTTGATCTTTCTAATTCTTTTATTTATAACTTAATATTTCTTTTCATAAGTGAAAATATTTCTTTTATATTGATCTTTTCAGGTTTTGAATTGATTGTACCATATCCAGAATGTGAATTATTTAGCATTCTATTTCTTTACTTTGAAACAGTTTTCTTTTTTTTTTCTTTCTTTTTTTTTTTATATCAGGAGAATTAGACATGTATAAGTTTGAAAAGATCTTCTCATAAAATATTTGGGCCTTAATACATTAAATTAAAAAAACCCTACCTTCTGAGAAATAACAACAACAAAAGCAAGGAGAAGAACAGTATGCTACCATTTGTGGAAAATAGGAAACATATGCCTGTATTTATTTGTGCATGGAATATCCTGAAAGGATACACAAGAAACTGGCAAAAATGATTGCCTCTGGGGATAGGAACTAGGTGACTGGGGGACAGGAATGGAAGGGGATGATTGAAGTACATTTCTTGAAGAGGGCATAGAGACATTACAAAAGAAGAAAAATTAGTTTTAGAAACTTGCCCCTTTTGAATTTGGCTTTATGCCTTCCAAAAACTTAGTTATCTATTAGTTGCAAATGGGGCATTTGTGGGCCATATTCAGCTGAAACAGTTAATTACCTAAATGAGAGAAGATAAATTTATTCAATAAATTTATAGTCAGCACCGGCTGCTATGGGTGGTAGGCCCTAGGGGACAAAAAGATGGGTTAGAGAGTTTGGCACAAAAATGATAGGGTTTAACATCAATTCGCTAAGTGACTAACCCAGTCTCCTTATGTGTTTTACTTTTGCTTTTAGGCATAAAAAGAAATAATCTCAGAATGACCAATACTTTTATTTTGTCTGTCTTTCTAATCCATTCGGAAATCTATTTTAGCTGTGTCAATTGAAATGGATAGTTAAAAAGATTTGTTAGTCAGTAGTCAGGCTAAAGCCTTGGAAATGTAGAAAGTTTGTTTTAGGTACTCCATATTTAAGTACTAGAATAATAAGAATCCATTAAATAAAGATTAGAATGGTGTGGAGTGGAACTAGGAAGCTAAGTGATATTAAATTACTACTTCAACCCACTGGTTATTGTAAGGAGCCCTAGTTTTTGATAGTGGCCTTGTGGTTTGAACTACATATGAATATATCTAAAAGATTTTAAAATCCTTTACTTTCATAGGAGGCCAAAATGATGTTTTTGGAAATAATCTTTCTGACGTAAAGGGAAATGAAATGTTAGCCCATTACTTCTATTATATTTTGGGGTAAAAAAAAAAATTAAGCTAATTGAGTTTGTGCTAGAGGTTTATGTTTTGTTTTAATCTCATTTCAGATTGCATTGGAGAAACATTTTAAAAATAATGTAAAGAGCCAATGCATTAAAAATCATCTGGAAAAAAATATTGAGGCCTAATGCCTTTTTATTTTTGGTAATTTTTTAGATGTTATTTTATGAGATATATTCACATACCATACAACCATCCAAAGTATACAATCAGTTGTTCCCAGTTTCATCTTGTAGTTGTGCATTCATCACCACAATCATTTTTTGAATATTTTCATTACTCTAAGAAATAAAAATGAAAATAAGAATAAACATTTTTTAAAAAAGTACGAAAGGACACCCAAAACATCTCATCACCTTTTCCCTCCTATTATTCATTTACTTTTTGTCCCCCTTTTTTCTACTCATCTGTCCATACACTGGATAAAGGGAGTGTGGGCCACAATGTTTTCACAATCACGCAGTTATACCGTATCAGCTATATAGTTATACAATCATCTTTAAGAATAAAGGGATCAGGATTGCAGTTCAACAATTTCAGATATTTCCTTTAACTATTCTAATACACTAACAACTAAAAAGAGGTACCTATAAAATGCATAAGAATAACCTCCAAAATGACCTCTCAACTCCTTTTGGAATCTCTGAGACACTGAAACTTTATTTTGTTTCATTTCTCTTCCCCCTTTTGGTCAAGAAGGCTTTCTCAACCCCACGATGCCAGGTCTAGGCTCATCCCTGGGAGTTATATCCCATGTTGCCAGGGAGTTTTACACCTCTGGGAGTCATGCCACACATAGTGGGGAGGGCACTGAGTTTACCTGCAGTGTTGCCTTAGATTAGAGAGAGAGAGAGGGCCACATCTGAGCAATGAAAGAGGCCCTCTGGAGGTGACTCTTAGGCACAATTGTAAGTAGGCTTAGCCTCTCCTTCGCAGTAACAAGCTTCATAAGGGCAAGCCCCAAGATCAAGGGCTTGGCCTACAATGTAGTAGTCCCCAATGCTTGCGAGAATATCAGGAATTCCTAGATGGCTAAGTTTAATATTTCCAATTTTTCCCCAGTCCCTCAAGGTGGCTTTGCAAATACATTTTATTCTTTGCCCAGGTTACTCTGGGATGCATCAGGGTTTCATGCTAACCTGTACAAACCAACCAGATCTCACCCCTTATTCAAGGTTGCATGTAGTTACGGTGTTCTAGTTTGATAATGCTACCAGCAGGCAAAACACCAGAGATGGATTGGCTTTTATAAAGGGAGTTTATTTGGTTACACAGTTACAGTCTTAAGGCCATAAAGTGTCCAAGATAAAGCATCAACAATCTGGTACCTTCACTGGAGGATGACCAGTGGTGTCCGGAAAACCTCTGTTAGCTGGGAAGGCACACGGCTGGCGTTGGCTCCAAGTTCTGGTTTCAAATTGGCTTTCTCCCAGGTCATTCCTCTCTAGGCTGCAGTTCCTTAAAAATGTCACTCTTAGTTGCTCTTGCAGTGTCTTTCTTCTCTTAGCTTCTCCGGAGCAAAAGTCGGCTTTCAACAGCCGTCTTCAAACTGTCTCTCATCTGCAGCTACTCTCTCAGTTCCTATGCGTTCTTCAAAGTGTCCCTCTTGGCTGTAGCAAGCTTGCTCCTTCTGTCTGAGCTTATATAATGCTCCAGTAATTAAGGCCCACTATGAATGGGTGGGGCCATGCCTCCATGGAAATTATCCAACCAAAGTCATCACCCACAGTTGGGTGGGGCACATCTCCATGGAAACACTCAAAGAATTACAATCTAATCAACACTAATATGTCTGCCCACACAAGATTACATCAAAGAACATGGCTTTTTCTGGGGGACACAATACACACAAACTGTCACATATGGTGTTTGAATAAATTGAGAATAGAAGATAAATTATGTAGCGTGCTACAGAAAATACAGATTTTCCACCAAAAACATCAATACCTTTGGTCTCACATAGAAGTTGAAGTTTTAAAACACAGTCAATATCATCCCTTTCCCTTTAGTCTGTTTTATCTTAGTCCTAATCAATTTCGTTTTTTTCATATCTGTAATTAAAGTGTGATCTCCTTTTCAGCTTCTTTAACATTTGCTGTATGGGGTAATGCTGACATTCATAGATGCCGAACCCTGGCTCTGAGTCTCAGGTGTCACACAGATACCCAAATTTCCAGGGATTTACTAGGTTTTACAAAAACAGCTCATCATCTCAGAATTTAGAAATAACCATTACAGCTCATGAATAGATGTGACTGCTATAAGAGCTTACAATCTAGGAAACTTTACCATAAGCTTTCCCCTGATAATCTATGCTCTCAGATTCAATTCTCAGTGTTTGCACACTATAGTTAGTCCATATTAGATAGGTGTTACAATGTTTACCTTTTTGATTCTGGCTTATATCACTCAACATACCATCCGCAAGGTCCATTCACCTAGTTGCCTACCTCACAAATTCATTTCTTCTTACCACTGCTCAATTTTCCATTGAATGGATACAGCACAGTTCACCATTCTGTTTATTGGTCACTGTTCCCTTAGGTCACCTCGATTCATTGCAAATCATGAATACTGCTCTCATAAACACCAGTGTGCAATGTCCATTCATGTCCCTGCTCTCAGTTCTTCCAAGTATATACTGAATAATCGGGTTGCAGGACCGTATAGTAACCTCATAGTTAGCTTCCTGTGGAACCACCACACTGCCCTCCAAATGGGCTGCAGCATTCTACTTTCCTACCAACAATGAATTGGTATATCCCTCTCTCCACATTTTCTCCAGCACTTGTATCTCTCTATTTTTTTTAAACAGTTTAATTCACACACCATACAATCCATTGTAAGTAAATAATCAGTGATTACCAGTATAGTCACATAGTTATGCATTCACCTCTACAACCTATGCAAGGACATTTCCATTTCTTCTGCAAAGAAAGAGGAAAAGGAGAAAAAAAATGAAGAATAAAATATAAAATATAGAAGAAAAATAAAAATAAAGTAAAATACAGTGAAAAGGTGAGACAACACCACCACCACTAAGAATCCCACATTACTCCCTTACAACTCCCTCTTATAAACATTTAGCTTTGGTATATTGCCTTTGTTAGAATTAATGGAAGCATCTTACAACGTTACCATTAACTGTAGACTCTAGTTTGCATTGACTGTATTTTTTTCCCTTGTACCCACCAAATTTCAGCACCTTGAAATGTTGACATTCATTTGTTCTCCCTGTTTTAAAACATTCTTGTATTTGCACATTTAATCACCATCATTGACCACTCAAGGTTTTACTAAATTATATAATCCCAGTCTTAATCTTCTATATTTCCTTCTTGTGTCATACATGCCCCTAGCATTTGTCTTTCAGCCGTACTCACACTCTGTCTGTTCAGAGTACTTAATACTGTGCTACCATCACACAGTGTTATGCTGTCCATTTATGGATTTATCAGTCAATCCTGTTTACCCTTAAGTGCTCCTTCAGCATCAAATACCAAATTTCTAATCCCTTTCTATCTCCTGGTAACCTGTGTTCTCAACTTATCTCTCAAATTTCACTCATCAATGTTTGTTCATATTAGTGAGTCCATAGAATACCCATCCTTTTGTTTCTGGCTAATTTCACTCAACATAATGTCTACAGTCTACCCTTTTGACTTTTGGGATTTATATGCCACATCTTATTTTGTTTTATTTTCCCTTCTTTTTCTCTTTTTACTTTCACTGAGAGTCTGTTTCTACTCTCTTCTTCAAACCTCTTTCTCCCATCTTTTCCTATATGCCTGTACTGCTCCCTTAGTATTTCTTGTAGAGCAGGTCTCTTGTTCACAGACTCTCTCAGGATCTGTTTGTCTGAAAATATTTTAAACTCCCCCTCATTTTTGAAGAACGGTTTTGCCAGTTATAGAATTTTTGGTTGGCAGTTTTTCTTTCAGTATTTTAAATATATCATGCCACTGCCTTCTTGCCTCCATTGTTTCTACTGAGAAATCTGTACATAGTCTTATCGAGCTTCCTTTCCTTGTGATGGATCACCCTTCTCTTGCTGCTTTCAGAATTCTCTTCGTCTTTGACATTTGATAATCTGATTATTAAGTGTCTTCAAGTCGGTCTATTCAGATCTATTCTGTTTGGGGTACACAGTGCTTCTTGGATCTGCAATTTTATTTCTTTCATAAAAGATGGGAAATTTTCAGTGATTACTTCCTCCATTATTTTTTCTGCCCCCTTTCTCTTCTCTTCTCCTTCTGGAACACCCATGACACATATATTCATGCACTTTATGTTGTCATTCAATTCCCTGAGATCCTGATCATATTTTTCTATTCTTTTCCCTACCTGTTCTTTTTTGTGGAGGATTTGAGATGTCCTGTCCTCTAGTTCCTGAATACTTTCTTCTGCCTCTTCAAATCTGATATTGTATGCCTCCATTGTGTTTTTCTTCTCTTCTATTGTGCCTTCATTCCCTTAAGTTCTGCCGATCGTTTTTTCAAACTTTCAAATTCTTCCTATGTTTGCCCAGTGTCTTTATGTCCTTCCTCTCTTTTGCCATATCTTTGCTCAACTTGTTAATTTGATTTTTGAATTAATTTAGCATATTTGTTTGAAGATCTTTAATTAGTTGTTTCAACTCCTGTATCTCATTTGAAGTATAAGTTTTTTCCTTCAACTGGGCCATATGTTCACTTTTTCTAGTGTGATTCATAATGCTTTGTTGTCTAGGCATCTGGTTTCCTTGGTTACCCCAATTAGATTTTCCCAGACCAGACGGGCTCAAGTTTTGGGAAGAGGGTTTAATCAATATCAATTTTCCCTGAGGATGAGACCTAGAAAGTTGTTGGACTTTCTCATGAGGCCTCTAGACCTTTTCCTATCCTGCCCAGCAGGTGCTGCTTGTTAGCCCGCAGCTCTCCACTGGCATAAAGAGGTGTATTTCCTTTAATTCTTAGTAGACTCTGTCCCTGCCATGGGCTGAGAGTGTCAGAAGCCAAGCTTAAGCTGTTTCTGTTCCCCCCTCCCTGCCAGGCCCTAGGCCCTGAGTTCTCTGAAGGAGAGCAGCCACTTGAGCTGGGCTCCCCTCCCCCTTTTCCTAGGGAAGACAAGCCTTTTAGGGTTTTATATCCTACATTTGACTTATTCCTTTGTCTCTCTAACTGTTTTACCTCCACCGTTGCCTGGGTTGGTGCTGACAATTGAAAATGCCTGAGGCTTTCTCTAATGAGCTACTTAGAATGAGAGGAAAAAAAAAAAAGGAAAAAAAGAAAAAAATCCCCTTTTCACAGCCAGTCCCCAGTTCCCCAGTTACCAGTCAAGAACCAGTTGGTGCTTTGTTCTATGTGCCCCTTTTCTTGGCACACAGCCTTTTTTCAGTATGCTGAACTCAGCCAACTCCAAAAGCCTCTGTTTTTATTTATTTTTGTATTTTATTTTCTATCGGCCATGCTTCCTCTCTGCCGGGAGAAACTCTAGGTTCTTTTCCTGCTTACACCAGGTTTATCTGTGCTCATAGCTTGTATTCAGTAGTTCAAATTCATTAACTAAAACCACAGTTGGAGTTTGGTTGAGCTACCTTCCTTTGCTCCTAGTAGACTGCTTCTTTTTCTCACTGGGAAGTATTTCAGCTCAGCCTCCCATGCCACTGGGGGAGGGGCACAGCTCTGCAGTTTGAAGATCTTTACTTACGGTTTTCATGCTATGATCTCCACCATTCCACCCATTCCAGACTGATGTACGATGTGTGTCCAGTCACAGAGGTCCCCCAACAGTTGTTCCAGACTATTTATTAGTTGTTCCTGGCTATATGCTATTTGTTCCAGAGGACTAACTAAATTCCACACCTCCCTATGCTACCATCTTGCTCCACCCTAATGCCATTTTTGAGGAAATTTACTTGTTTTTATTTTGTGTTAGTAAATTTACTTTAATAAGAGTTTCTGGCTACAAAATTATTAAATACCATTTTCAAAAAGTTATAAACTTGAGAAAAATATAATAAAGTAAAATCATCTAAAATATGATAATATTTTATGTGTTTCTTTCTGGATCTTTTATAATTTTATTTAGAAATTTCAAAAATTTACCAATGCTTTATGTCCATCAAGCTGCAGCTCCTAGAATTTACTTTCTGCCTCTAGAAATTTACTATAACCAGGCATTTCATGTAAGTGTAACCATATGGTATTTGTCCTTATGTGCTTTACTTATTTCACTTAGCGTAGTGTTTACAAGGTTCCTACTTGTTGCAGCATGTTCCAGAACATCATTCCTTCCTTTGGTCAAATGATGTGTCATTGTGCATATGTACACATTTTCTTTATACATTTGTCTTTTGATGGACACTTAGGTTGTTTTCACCTTTTGGATATTTTGAATAATGCTATTATGAACTTTGGTATACAGCTATCTGTTTGAGTCTCTTTTTCAGATTCTTTGGATATATACCTAGAAGTGGAACTGCAACATCATATGCTCATTCTCTATTTAAATTTTTGAGGAACCATGATATTGATTTTCACAGTGACTGCACCATTTTACATTCCCAACAGTGCATAAGGGTCCCAATTTCTCTGCATCCTATCACTTGTCATTTTCTTTCTTTCTTTCTTTCTCTCCTTTCTTTCTTTCTTTCTTTCTTTCTTTCTTTCTTTCTTTCTTTCTTTCTCTCTTTCTTTCTTGTTCTTTCTCTTTCTTTCTTTCTCTTCCTTCCTTCCTTCCTTCCTTTCTTTCTTTCCTCCCCCTCCCCGACTCCTCTCCCACTGTCTCTTTAAATCACAGCCTCCTTTGTGGGTGTGAAGTGGTATCTCACTGTGGTTTTCCTTAGTAGCTAATGATGTTGAGCATCTTCTCATGTGCTTATTGCCATTTAAATACCCACTATAGAAAAATATCTGTTGAAACTTGTTGCCCATTTTTTAATTGAATTGTTTGTCTTTTGGTTAAATTGCCAGAGTTCTTTGTATATTCTGGAGGTAGCCAAATCCAAGATGATGAAGATTTTCCTTTATGTTATCTTTTTAAGGGTTTTATGGTGTTAGCTCTTATATTTAGGTCCTTGATCTCTCTGGGTCTTTTTATATATAACATGCATTGACACATCTATATCTATGTATCTGTATCTATATTTACCTGTTTAATCTTCTAGCAAATTATCTCCCTATATATCCACTTATATAAATTGGTATTGTACTTTATATACAATTTTGTAATTTATTTTTTATTTTAAATTCTCTCAATAGTATTGCCATAGAAGTTTAATTTTGATTTAGTTGTTGGACATTTAAAAAATATCCCTGGTTATCTTTTCATAATGGTTTGTTAGTGTTATGATTTCTCAGTCCTTGAAAGACTAAAAATATTTCTGAGTCTGGGGACAGTGTGATTTCTTTTGTTTATTTCTATACTTAGACCTATACTTTTATATTTTGTTTGTTTGTTTCTATAATGTATCAGATTGCTACAATATGCCTAGGTGAAGATTTATTACTATTTATATTGCCTGCTGTGATAAACATATTTAAACTACATGCTCAAGTTTTTCTTTTTAGTCTTGGGTTTATTGCTTAATTATGTAGTAGGCATTGAATAATTTTTTAAAATAACAAATTGTTATTTCTGGATTATTGCTTTCTGTTTCTTTATACAGGAATTTCAATTATTTGAGCCATGTGATAGTAGATTATTTCTAGAATAAGCCAAAAACTCAGAGTAATATTCCATAGAGCTGATGCTTTCTTATATCTTTTAAGATAGAAATTTTCTAATATTTTCTTCTGCATTCCATAATAAAGAATTTCCAGAAGTCTGTTCTTTTTCTTAGCCTTTAAGCAATATTTCCTTCATTTTGAACTGTGGAATTTGTTTATTACCCCTATTGTATACAATAGACAGCATGTTTGAATAGATTTCAACTACCCCATTGACCATTTGAGTGATGTTAGATTACCCCTTTCATATCTAAAACAGGAGAGCAGAATAATGTGACCAATTCCTGGTCCTATCTCAAATTCCTAATTTGCATTCATATAGCTGGTTCTTAGAGAGCTGAATGACTCTTTTACCACCCTCACCATCCTCCACAAGGTTTCTTATTATGGGCAGTAGGATATTCCAGTGTCATCTGTGGTCTTCCTCTATCAAATGTGCTAAATGCTATACTTTAAAATCACCACTCTCAGAATGGCCCACCCATACAGTGTGCAGAAAACCTTTTATTTCCTGTCATGCTGTTTCATTGAAGTTGTAGCCTTTCAATGGATTTAGAAATACAGGTCCTGGAGGATGGTGGGTTGAAGAGGAAGAAAATTTGTCAGCAGTGCTGGATATCCTCCTCCTGGGTTTCCTGACTGATGCAGACTTCCAATCTTCAGTCAGAGGATATAGAATGGGACATAGCCTAACACTTCCCCTGCATGCTTCTTTTTTAATGATATTCTATACCATTTAATTTCTCAATCTGTCTTGATAATATTGGAAACTGCCCCAAGCCTTATAAATATTTGCCTGTTTTCTTTAGCTTTTATGACTGAACTATTTCATCTTTTTCTAAGTCTCCATAAATAATTTAATAGGATGCTGGAGATGTTACCTTGATGTCATTCTTGCCAGTATTTCCAGCATATGCTGAGAAAACATTATGAGCTAAGTAGGTCAGAATATGTGAAAATATGGTATTTCTGGGAAATGGCCAGATCCTGGAGTTGCATAATTTTATTTTGGATTGTTAATGGGGAGCCATTAAATATTTCTAACCTGATACTTGACATTAAGAATCTTGTATTTAGTGAAATTTTTTCTGACCAGAATCAGTAGTCTGACTCCAGTGGGTCAGTGACAATTTATGAGGTATATTGCTATGGTTAAAGCAAGAGGGAGTTTATACCAGCATTGGATTGAGACATTTAGTATGCCTTAGGAGGTCAGATTGCAAAATGGTTAACTGTCACAATTAGACTGCCTATCCATTTGACATTAATCCATTACTAAGCCACTTAATAACCATGTGATCTTGGGCATGCGTGTTAACATCTCCGTGCCTCAGTTTCCACAGAATCAGGGCTGAATATCAGACATTCTTCACAGAGTTGTTGAGCATGAAGACAATAAGAATTCCATACATTTAAGTCATTATTATTACTCCCTTAATATTATTACCTTCTGAAATATTATATCACTACAAGAAGACATGACAAAGATAGAGTGACCCCCCCGAATACTGAGCCTTCTTCACAAACAATGTAAGAAGCATGTATTTGCATCTTTCCCCCTCATGTACTTTGGAAGGAAATGGTCTTAAATTGGCATGCATGTGTTCATGACCTGATTTATTTCTTTCTAAATGTGGATTTAATTTGTAAGTGTTGTCATATGAATTCTGGTCTATTTAAACATAATTGGATTTGATATGTAAATATACTCTTACATTCTGAATGGTGAATTCTGTTTTTGTTTTATAATTATCTGTCTCTGCTTTTGAACCATTATGTTTTTTTCTGTCTTTTTTGTGTGTGAATTTGAAAGTTTTGATTTCTCAGGGATTTGGTTATGTTAATGAAAGTGTTTCCACTGGTTTATTTTTCATTTAGCATTTGAAGATGAGAAGAATGAGACAGTATTAGTAGAATAATTAGTTTAATTATTTGTAATAAATTGAAAACTGTGTAAATGAATATGCACTAGGTGGTAAACTTCTCCCATTAAAGGTAAATGCACTGGTATAATTTTGCATCTTCCCTTAATATTTCATTACTTGGAGAGAAGAGATCAGTAAATATTAGAGATCAAGGCATAGCTTCCATGTGAAGGCAAGAATTTCTCCTGCCTTTTAGAATACTTATGTCTCACCCAAGTCCAGGAATTAGCTACCTTTTCAGTTCAATATGTTAAAAGAAAACCTGGCTATTTTGCAATTTCAAATGAGACTAATTTGTTGCCTAAGAAATGTAGTTGGTTATTCATAAAATACCTGTATGTCAAGTGCTTCTAGAGCAAGTACAAACCTGAAACGCACAGTAATTCTCAGGGAAAGAACTTAGTTTTTTTTTTAAATAATCATAATTGTATTAATAGTAAAAAAAGCTAACATTTCTAAGCATTTATCATATGCTATGCACTAAGCTGTACCTAAATTATCTTATTAGAGCTTAACAAAAATTAGTATTATTATATTCCCCATTTTACAAAGGAGGAGCCTCAAAAGTTTTGCCCAGTCAGGCAAACAGTAAATGGACTTGCTGGTATTTGAACAGACATTCTGATACAGAGCTGGAGCACAAAAGTTTGCACAATACTCCTTGAGAATGATGAAGTATGCATTAATATTGTCATCCCCACTGTGTAAGAAATACATTCATTCTCTCTAGTTAGTGATTCCAGAATAAGGAAACAGGCCATTTTAATCAGAGGATGGTAATGATAAAAATAAAAGTATTGTTTAATTTAAATAAAATATCTTTGTTTCTGACATGCGACTAGTAATAGGTTGTCTTATGAGCAAAAGTGTTAATGATAATTGATGGTAATTAAGTGATGTTTTAAAAATCAACTTTATTGAGGAAGAATTTATACATAATAATATTTACCAATTTTTTAAATGTACAATTTGATGAGTTTTGAAAAATATATACAGCTACTATCATATATAGAATATTTCTATTGACCCCAAAATTTAACTCAAGCCCCTTTGTCCTCAACACCTGATATGCTTTTTGCCTCTACCGTTTTTTGTAGAATTTCATATAAACAGAATTATACAATATGTAGTTCTGTGTGTCTGACTTCTTTCACTTAGCATAATACTTTTGATATTTATCTATGTTGTTGTATACATCAGTAGTATACTTCTTTTTATTGCTGAGTAATAGTCCATCTTAAAAATATACCTCAATATATCTATCCATGCATAAATTGATTGACATTTATGTGTTTTCAATATTTGGCTATTTAAAGCTCCTTTGAACCTTTGAGTACAAATTTTTGTGTGAACATAGGTTTAAATTTTTATTGGATATATATCTGGGGGTGTGATATCTTGGTCATATAGAAAGTGTATATTTAAATTTATAAGAAATTGCCAAGTTGTTCTACAAGAAGAATGTACCATTTTGTATTCCACCCAGCAATATGTGAGAACAAGAGTTGCTCCACTGTTTGGCATTATCCAAATTTTAATTTTAGCCATTCTAGGTGTTTGTAGCTGTAATTTAATTTAATTTCCTAATTACTAATAATGTTGAGCTTTTTTTAAACAACTTTACTGAGATATGTCATGTACTGTACAAGTTACCTATTTAAAATGTGCAATTCAATGGTATTTAGTATATTGACAGAGTTGTATAACATCACTATAATCTAACTTTAGAGTAATTTTTTCATCCCTGAAAGATACCTTGTACTTCTTAGTCATCATTTTCCACCTGTCCTTTCCCCTTCTCCACCTCTTCACACACACACCTCTAGCAATTTAGGTAACTTTGTGCCTCTATAGATTCATCTATTCTAGAAATTTCATATAAATGAAATCAAACAACATGAAGTCTTTCTGACTAGCTTCTTCCATTTCACTCCTGAAGTGCCTGTTCAAATCTTTTTCTGTTTCTTTTACATGGGGTAGTTTGTTTCTTATTATTGAGTTATAAGAGTTCAGTATGTACTCTGGATACATATCTTTTATCAGATGCATATTTCCTAAATATTTTCTCCCAGTATATGTCATGCCTACTTAGTTGCTTAATGGTGTCCTTTGAGGAAGAAATGTTTTTAATTTGATGAATTCCAGTTTATCTGTTCTTTTCTTTAGGGTTTTTAATTTTTATGTCCTATAGAAGGAAACTTTGCCTAACCTGTGATTCTACAAGGAGTTTTAAAGTTTTAGCTAATATATTTAAACTGTTGTCTCTTTTGAATTAAATTTTGTATATGGTATGAGATATGGATCAAGGTTTCTTTTCTTTTGCATATGGATATCCAATACTATTGGAACCATTTGTTGGAAAAAAAAAAATCCATTTTCCATTCAATTACTTTGGCTCCTTCACTGAAACTCAACTGACCAAATAAGTGTATTTTTATTTCTGGACTCAATGTTCTTTCAAATGAGGTGAATGTCTAGCCTTACCCCAATGCCATACTCTCTTGTTTACCTATCAGTGTATATCTCTTGAAATCAGGTATATAAGTGCTTCAACTTTGTTCTGCTTTTCAGAAGTTATTTTGGTTATTCCCTGCAATTTCCATATAAATTTAAGGAAGTGTGTGGTGGTTTGGAGCTATGTATCCCATAAAAAACATGTTCATAATCTTAATCCTTTCCTATTGAAGTGAACCCCTTGTAAATAGGCACTTTTGATGAGGTTACCTTAGTTATAAGGTATGGCCCAACTGAATCAGATGGGTCTTAATACTGGGGGTCTTGTAGAGAAGTCACAGGGAAAGCCACAAGCTGGAAGTCAACAGAACCCAAAGAGAAAGGAGAAACATTGTCATGTGCATTGCCATGTGACAGAAAAGCCAAAGAACCCAAAGATTGCCAGCCAGCCAGAAGATAACAACCCAAGAAGGATGTAAGCCTTCTAGTCTTTGGAATCGTGAGCCAATAAATCCCTGTTGTTAAACCAACCGATTGAATAGCATTTGTTTTAGCAGCATTGAAATGATAGTTCAATTTGGGGAAATTTTCTATCTTAAAAATATTGAGTGTTCTTATTCTGATTAATGAAAATGGTATATATTGCTGTTTATTTCTTCTTTTATGAATTTGCAATATTTTGTAGTTTTTAGTGTATGTACATTATTACACATATGTTGTTAAATTCATTCTTAAATGTTTCATATTTTCATTTGCTATTGTTAATGGTATTATTTTTACCAAATCCAATTTCCATTTCTTCATTGTTCAGATATGGAAACACATTTGAATTTTGTATATTCATCTCTCTTCCTGTGACATGGATAAACTCATTTGTTCTACTGGCTTTTTTGTATATGTGACAAAATTTTCTACATAATAATCATGTCATACATAAAGACAGTTTATATCATGCTCTCCTACCTCTATGGCTTTTATTTCTTTTTATTACCTTATCGCGCTTAAGTCCTCAATTGTAATGTAGAATAAAAGTGGTGTAAGCATATATCCTTGCAATGTTTTCAATCTTAGGTCAATAGTATTCAGCTTTTAACCCTTAATTATTATATTAGCCATAGGATTTTCATAGATACCTTTTATTATGTTGAGGGAGTTCCTGCTATTCCTAATTTTTAGATAGCTATTTTAGCTATTTTTCCTCTTACAACCATGAGTGGATATGAATTTCACCAAATGTTTTTTTTCCCCACCTTTGAGATTATTTGTTTTCCCTTTCAGTGTATTAATATGATGAATTATATTGCTCAGTTTTCCAAGATATCCATGCATCCTTGGGATAAACCATTCTGATAAACACTGCTGAATTTAGTTTTCTAAAATTTTGCTAAGGATATTTGCATTGAAATCAGTTAGGAATTTTATTCTTTAATTTTCTTTCCTTGCAATGTCTAGATTTGGTATCAGGATCTTTATTACCTCATAAAATAAGTTGGTGAGACTACTTTCTGAAGAATTTGTTTAAAATTGCTATGATTTCTTCCATATATGTTCAGTAGAATTTACAATGAACTCATCTTAGTTTTCATTGGAGGAAAGATTTTAACATGGATTCAATATTTTTGATAACTATAAGTTATCTTTTTCCTCTTTTGTGAGCTTTGGCAGTTTGTAGTTGCAAGTAATTTGTACATTTCTTCTTCATAGTTGATATATTTTGCATAGTATTGTTTATAATATCTCACATTAATCTTTTGATGCTTGTAGGATCTGTAATGATGTCTGCAATGTATTTAATTTGTGTCTCCTTTCTGTTCTCATTTGTGTGATAGAATTTATAAATTTTCATGATTTTTTTTCAGAGACCCAGATTATGACTTCATCAGCTTCGTTATTGTTTTTCTGCTTTTTATCTCAATCCTTTAGGTTTTATTATTACTTTGTGTTTAATTTCCCCTTCTTTTTCTAGTTTCTTAAGGTGGAAAACATGATCAGTGATATGAGACCTTTCTTCATTTCTAATATAAGCATTTAAAATCATAATTTTTCCCTCTAAGCACTACTTCACTGCATCCCATAAATATTGAATTTTGTATTTTAAATTTCCTTTGATTCATAATTTTTAAAAAATGTACTTGAATTTCTTCTTTGGTTCATGGGTTATTTAGAATGTGTTAATTGATCTCCAAATATTTGGGGATTTCCTAGAAATCATCTATTTTTATTTCTACTATAATTTCACCTGGTCAGAGAACATATTTTGTATGAGTTCAGTCCATTCCAATTTATTGAGATTTGGTTTGCAGCTCAGAATATGGACTATCTTGGTGAATGTTCCGTGTTACTTGAAAAGAATATGTATTTAACTTTGGTTGTTTTGGGTGGAGTGTTCTTTAAACATCAAGAAGTTGAAATTGGTTGACAGTGTTGTTCAAATTTTCTATATCCTTGTTGGTTATCAAAATCCTTAACAATTATTAATACAGGCATGTTGGAATCTTCAATGATAATTATAGGTTTCTCTATTTCTATTCTCATGGAATTTTTCTTCATGTATTTTGAAGCTCTGTTATTGGGTACATATACATTTAGGATCAGTGTTTCCTCTTATGAATTGGCCTCACTTATCTTTATGAGTTTTAACTCTTTGCCACTGGTAGTATCCCTTATTGTTGCTGGTTTTTTAAAATCTACTTTGCCTAATATTAAAATAATTCCAGTTTTATTTGATTATTTTTTTCATAGGACACCCTTTTTCATCCTTTTACTTTTAACTTCTCCGTGTTTTCGTATTTAAAGTGGGTTTATTACAGGCAGCATTTAAAGCGTATAGTTGAGTCTTGCTTTTTTTTTTTTAATCTAATTTGACAATCTCCTTTTTAATTGGAGTGTTTAGACCAGTTATATTTTACATAGTTTTTATAGGGTTGTTTTTAAATCTACCTTATTTATATTTGTTTCAATTTTTCTACCTGTCCTTTGTTGCTTTTAATCATTTTTTTTCTATAATTTTTATAAGGTGGTTTTAAAACCTACCTTACTTATATTTGTTTCAGTTTGTCCATCTGTCCTTTGTTCATTTTAATCTTTTTTTCTTGCATTCTTATGGATTGTTTATTGTTTATGATTTCATTTCATCTCCCTCATTGATTTAATAGCTGTATCTTATCTGTGTTTTATTATTTTAGTGATTGCTTCAAGTTTTACAATATGCGTCTTTAACTTATAACAGTTTACTTTCAAATGATATGACACTTCATCTGTATAAATACCTCAGCAAAGTATATACTTCAGTATCCCTCATCATTCTTTATGTTATTATTGCCATACATTTTGCTTTTACTTACAATATAAACTCCACAATACATAGCTATTTTATTTCTTTTAAATGATTCCCTTTAAAGAGATTTTTAAAATAAGAATATCTTGTATTTACCCAAGTTTTACCATTTCTAGTACTCCTCATTTCTTTGTGTAGATGCAGACTTCCTCCTGATATCATTTTCCTTCTGCCTGAAGAACTTTCTTTAAGTGCAGTTTCATCAGTGATAAATTCTTTCAACTTTATTATCTGAAAATGTCTTTATATTGTTTCATTTTTGAAAGATACTGACATTACTTTAAAGTGTAAGTAAATTTAGAAAAAGAGGCATCTCTAAAGTACTCCACTTTCTTACCTAAAACTCAACATATGTGTTTATCTATCAGCACATTTTGGAAGATTTTTAAAACTATATAGTCTTATATTTTTTTCTTTTCAGATGTATTCTTATCTATTTTATGTTTGTGCTACTGCTGCAAATGAAATTATTCTTTGTACTTTCTTTGAACTGAAAGGAAAAACTGAAATTTTTTGGCTTATAAGAAAGCTACCTTGATAATATTTATTCTTTATTTGGCTTATTTTCTCAAGAGTATGAGTAAATCTGAGAATTTTACAAGTCTGAGTGTGGGGTGATGAAAGCAGAACTGACTGTCGCTATGGAGCAAACCTGCCTTTTGGAGATTGGTGCAAACCTTAGATCTCTGAGCCAAGGAGGACTTCCTCTTTGCTGCATAGGACTACACAACTTTATGAGTTAGAGTATACATGTGCTACCCTCCCCATTTTTTTTTCAGCGCTATTGACTATTTTTATAAGATATGTCAGATGTTGCCAATTTCTTGCCTAGAAGTCTTGACTTTCCAAGTTGTGATTTTTTTTCCTTTTTCTTAGTCTTCTTGCATATTTCAGTGAACATTGGATAAAAATAATTTAGGGGCTTTTAATCAGATGCATTTTTAAAACAGGAAGTCCCAAAGTACCATCAAACCAGAGCAGAATGTTTCAAAGGTATGAAAACAAGTCAGAACAATAATTTCAATATTTCAGAACATTTGGGTGTTCTGATTAATCAAGCATTATTTTAGATATTGTGCATTTCATTGTGCAAAACACACATGCTTTGTGCTCTTGAGGAGCTTATGGCTTTACCTAAGAACAACTTCATGTCTCGGCTCTTCAGAGACCACTTGCCTGAACACCCAACCTAAGAACTTCCCAAATTAATTGCACCACCATATGTGGTTTTCATTATTACATTTATTCCTGTCTAAATAAATGTATCTTGTATACTAACGTGTATAGATATATTTATTGTACATCTACCTTCTGTAGAATAGTACTACCATGAGAGCAGAACCTTGTGTGTCTTATCACACAAGTGATAAAAAGTGCCCGGCATTTAATAAATATTTTTTTTTGGCTAACTAAGTAAATAATAAATGTTTTATTCAGCTACAGAGAAAAGACTTTAATTTTTCTAGGTTAGTGGCATGGGGGGAGAATACAGAGGAAATATATTTGAACTTGACCCTGAAGGATAATTGTAATTCATATGGTGGAAAAGAGTGAGAATGGTTATTCCCTTAGATCAGGTTCCCTAGAAGCAAAGATTTAGTCATGTATTTGGGTACATGTGGTATATTAAAGAATTGCTCTGCAGGAAAAACCTGTAAAGGAACGAGGGAAGCAGACTAGGGAAGGGAAGGAGCTTATGAAGGATGTGGTCTTAGGTGGGGTCTGGCCTTGGCTCCTACCGGGGCTCTAAAGTGAAAAATCTCCAGGTGTCTTTTGATAGCCAAGGCAATGCTCTGGAGAAGATCCCAGGTGTAAGCAACTAGTTTCAGGCCTTGAAGCAGCTAGAAATAGCTGTACCAGCCTAAGTGGGATCTAGGTGAAGAACTAACAGTTTCTGTTGTGGGATGTTTCTGTTACAGGAATCCTTGTTGAAGTGAATAAAGGCATGTTAGGAATCAGGGAGAAAGGAAATGTGTTCGAAAATTAGATTATGTATTGAAAAGATGTGGTTTTGTTAAAAATTAAGCCATGCAATATTTGAAAATAGAAATGTTGCCAACATTCAACTTTTAACAATCTGGGGTAAACAAAAATTACAAATGGGCCTAAAAGCTGTTTAACAGCCTGATAGCTCTTAATTCAATGCTTCCTAAAATATTGCTACAATAAAAGCAACTCAAGTTCAGCTGTACAATGAGTAAGTAAATAAATAAATAGATAGATAGGTACAATAAACAAATAAATGAATAAATAAAATACTGCATAATAACATTTTAAAAATTGTTTTCACTTTTGAGGGGGCTTTTTTATTGCAGAAATTAACCACGTGTACAGAATTCTAGGTGGCTACATAGTCTAAACATTTCACTTACCTGATGTTGTTTTAGTACATGATTTACAATAGCTGCTTTTCCAGATGACAGAACTCTTTTGAGATAACCTAACAAATCTCTGATCAGAACAAACACTACTATCTTCTGAGTTATAATGGATTATTTAAAAATTGTTATTGAAATGTTTCCATAAATTGCTTTTTATTTAAAATGCTTTTCTTAACTTCAGACCCAAAGAGATTCATTTCCTAGTATTAAAATGACCTTTCTACCAGTAAAAACTACAATTCACAATATTAAGTAAAGAAAATAGTTTAGGGAAATTGCTTTGGAATGCTTATTAGGATGGGTAGCAAGAAGGTAGGTATTGATAAGAATTGAGGAGATAGAAACAAAATTCTGTTTTTGTTTTTTGTTTTTTGTTTTTTGTTTTACAAAAGGAAATGAGCATTCCTGAACTAGAGCCTCTGCAAAGAAAAAAGTCCAACTTATGTTTCCAGCCGATTTCAGACCAAAGATAAGTTGTTATTGTATCATCACTAAAAGATTTTATCTGGTTAGACTGAATGAGAGATGATGGGTTCACAGTCAAGGAGCAGCAGTCTCCTATGACTTTTTTTTTCCCTATTTAAATTCTTGCAATGTTACTCTTATCTTTTGTGGGCCTAATATCTAGACTGTTTTCATTTCAAAGGAATTTAATTTTGAAATGCTGGGGATGAAAGAATGCAGAGTCCCAACTAAACTTCTAAATCTAAAGCTGTCTGGTTTCTGGTTCCATATGAGTAAAATTGTGTATAGTAGCTACCCAGGTGGGTCAAAGACAGCAGGAATTAATCATCTAAAAAGGGATTCAAATATGTGAATATCAATCTCATGCTGTCTCTTAGTAACTGGCATATTATTCTGATAGTAAAACTGTATTATTTACTTCTTCCATTTAAATAATAATTCCTATACATTACTTACAGTAATGTGCAGCATATCAATCAGGTGAAGCACATGCTTAAGTATATGGATCCTGGAGGCAGACTGTACATATCACAGCGCCATCATTTTCTAGCTGTGTGAAAATGGGCAAGTTATTTATGGACTCTGCAACCAAATTTCTGACACTATAAAAGGGAGTCAATAATAGTAACAGTCTCATGGATTTGGATATGTGTGTATTAAATGAATCAACATTTGTAAAGGGCATGGAAGAAAATTCCTGCAGTAGCACTGCAATTGACCCATCCCCGACTCCTGGAATCTTGTCATTATCACTGTGTTGATTATTGCATAGAGAATTTTCATCATTAGTTTGTCAGACCTTAAGTAGGTGTTCAGTAAATACTTAGCAAAGGAATGGATAAACATTAAAGACCCACCCACACCTACTCTTTGCCTGGAAAAGTTATGGGGAATGAGTAGGATTAGTTGTTCTGATTACAGAATTATTTATTCAGAAATGTTTTCACATTAGTCTGAGCTAATCATGGTCATCACAACTCCCTGACAGTTTTTGATTTGATAGACAATAATTAACAACAGGTCAGCAATCCATTCCTTCTCTTTGGTAGTGATACCCCAAGGGAGGGAGAGAAGCAGGGAGGGAGGGAAGGGGAGAAAGGGAGAAAGGGAGAAAGAGAAAGAAAATGAAAGAAGAGAAAAGAGAAAACAAAAATCTCTCTGCCAACAGAGTGCTCCTTATATCCTGGAATCTGCATCCTTTGTCTCTTTACTCTTTCCCTTCTATGGCCCTTCAGCCTGCCTAAGGAGGTGATTGATCCTTGCCTTACCAATAGATCTGGCCTAGGGACCCTGAGGAAACATCTGACTTCTGTCCATACAGCTCACCCAGATAACACCTTAAATGAATTTCACATTTAACTGGTGAGATATGAGTTTTCACAGGGTCAAATTCCTTGAGGCTGAAGTCAGAAATGACTTTTTAAATGGGAAACAAATATGGTTCTACAGAGGTGGGTCCTCAATGCTCAATTAAAAGTAAAATTTCTATTTCTTGCTGCAACCACTGTGGCTAAGTACAGGCAAGAAAGTGTCAAAGTGTCAAGGAGTGAGCCATCTCTATTTCTTCCTGAAATTTCCTTCTGCTGCTTATATGCTATCTAAGCCTAGGCCTACTGGTTCAGACTGAAAAGTCTGAGGGTTTGTGGCTTGGGTAGGTCTACAGTAGTCATTAGGAAAAGATTCTTTGTTGAGCATGCATGTGTGTGTGTGTGTATGTATACACATATACACATAAGTTTATATTGACTGTTATGCTTTGGATTAACTCTATCACACATCATAAGTGTATTTGTGATGGTTAGGTTCATGTGTCAACTTGGCCAGGTGATAGTACCCAGGTGTCTGGTCAAGTAAGCACTGGTCTACCCATTACTGCAAGGACATTTGTGGCTCGTTAATAAACCAGAAAGCTGGTTTATTAAATCTTCAGCCAGTTGGCTGCAGCTGTGACTGATTACATCAACGAAGGGCGTGTCTTCCACAATGGGAGAATGCAGTCAGCTGGATTTAATCCAATCAGTCAAAGAATTTTAAGCGAGACAGATAGAGGACCTTCACTTCTTCTTCAGCTGACCAGCCAAGCATTTCCTGAGGAGTTCATCGAAGTTGCCAGTTTGTTGCCTGAGAAGTTCATCGAACATGTTTATCAGAGTTGCTGTTTTGCTGCCTGAGGAGTTCATCAAATATCTTCATTGGAGTTGCCAGTCTGCTACCTGCCCTATGGAATTTGGACTCGTGCATACTCACAGTTGCACACTTTTATAAATCTTATATTTATAGATATCTCTTGTTGATTCTGTTTCCCTAGAGAACCCTAACTAATAAAGTATTAAATGGCAAGATGTGAGAATTCAATCAGGACATGAAGGAGACATGAAGTAGGTCCTTTTGCTGGATTTGGTTTGAGTGTTTATAAAGGGGAAAATTATGCAGGAGCTTTTGTGTAGTCAAATCACCAGTTAATATAAAAATTTGCTTTGCTGCTTTCCATTATTTCTTAGGAGAGATTGTTGGGTCAGGGCAGAATTTAAATATCCTTGGTTCCTCTTTATAAAATTCCACCACCATATTATGCTTTAAAGATGTTCCAATCCAATTTTTCTAAGCAAAAGTATCTTCATAAGATTCCATAAGTGATGGGCTTAGGGATATATTCTTGTTTCTTCTTTTCTCTTAAGATAGTCCTGAAGTTGGATTCGTATTATGATTGTTCCCTAACACTCTTGATCTTGTCTAAACTTTATACTGTCTATAGCGTTGAATTTAAGAACAACAGGAAAATGGTCTAAAAGAAGGTAAAAAGCTAGAGAGGACAGTAAAGAAAGCTCCACAACAAACAGTATAATGATAGTTACTTGTTTCTTCCCATACTAAGATGAGAATGCATCCAGAGATCTGGGTGTATCTTCAAACCTTTGTTAAGTGGGTAGTATTTCAATTCCCTTCAATATCCTGAAACTTGAAAAATAGGAATATCAAGAGTGAATTTTTCTGAATTATGATCAGAGAGGGACATACTTTTGTCACATCTGTAGAATCCTTATACAATAGTACTAGTATGGATTTGGAATGATTAAAAACCAGGTCAAGAGGGGTGTCCCCAGTGTATTTCACTGGTATTAGTACAGCAGATTTCCTCATAAATCTCTTACACTTCCATTTTGCTTCTGTAGACAGGCTAAGTCTCCTGGGTTCCATCTCAATGTAGGTTTAATTTGTCTCATTTCTGCCTCTGTGGGAGAATTTCTGATGGTTGTCTAGATTTTCTAAAACATCTATTTTAGAATGATAGCCCATATTCTTATCTGACACTTAAAATGCCCACTTCTAAAAGAAAGAGTGGGTAATTTTTAGTTGATTGTAATGTAAACTGGAGCTTACAGAGCTTTGAGGGTTCATGTCAATTACTGATGGAGAAAATATCAATAACTATTTTTTTTTTCTTTCAACCCAAGTAGCAACCATTAAGTTGAAAGAGGCATGTGGGAGTGCACAAAAAAATAAGGCAGACTTGAAAACTATATCTAGTAAAGAACTTTGGGTATGGTTACTAGCACATGGAACTGGCTGGAAGTAGAGAGATGAGAAGCTTAGCAAGTTTTGAAGCCCAGACTTAAAAAAAAAAACAACAACTTTTGACTGTTTAAGCTTTGGGTCCCTAATTTTGCTCCCAAGAAAGGCATCTTCCCAAATGTGCACTTTAGTTGTGGCCAAGGAGGATGATGTACAGTGAAACCATGCCAGAGGCTGAAACCTGGGACCACAGAAACAATGGAAGGTTCCTCCCGGATAGCAGAGGTGGGGCCTAATCAAGGAATGAATGCCTAGAGTATTTCAGAATTTATGTTCCTCAGTGACTGCTGTGTGTCTTCCATTTTCTTTTTCCAAGAGTGAGTGATTAATTCAGTAATTCTCTATTCCACTGTTTTATATTAGCATGTATTGGCAAGTGTGAGAGGCCGGGCCAGGAGTAGGGTGAGGCAAGTGAGATGCCTGGGGCACAAAGTGTAAGGAGGAGCTCACTCCCAGGGCTGTGCAGTAAGTGCTGCCCCTAGTCGGGGCCCTGGAGGGAGGGGCAGGTAATTTCTCTGATCATAGGTTGTTGGACCATAAGGAGACTCCAGCCAACCTCATGGAAAGCACCGAATATCAATGGATTACTTGGAGATCCTGCTTTTTAAGGTGAAGTTAGTAATGACCTGAGGTTTTGGATTCTACTTCTTTGTGGAGTGAAGAGGCAATATTTTATGTGTGGAAGGAACGAAAAAACAGACATTTGGTAATCAGAAGCATGGACTTTGTCAGAGACTGGCAGGGCATTCCCCAGTATGTTTGCTCTCTCTTCCTTAGCATACTTCTAGACCACGGTGCCTCAGCCCTTTGCATCCAGGTGGGGCCATATGACAGTGTTCTGCCCAACAGAATGTGGGCAGAAATGATGTATGCAACTTTAGACCTGACCCCTAAAACCTCTGATGCAAGCCTCACCTGCCACGAGATGCAAACAATACAATGGAGTCTCCCGGGTCCTAAAAGTTGGCAAAACCACCAGATGGAAGGAGACTTAAAACCTATCTTGTTGGTAGAGATATGTCTATGAAATTGCAAGGTTGTCAAAAGTGGTGTCTGGTACGGGCTCTGGGACAGACAGCTAAGGAGATGGGAGAACTAAGAAAAATAAAATCTTATCGTTGTGATTAAGATGAAATCTTCATGTGGGCCAGCCAGCTTTCTTGTTCTAAGCCATAAATAAATCCTACTTGTTCACAGAATTGATTGATAACAGATCAGCACTAAATGCTCTCTTCTACTATTAAAATAATACCTCAAGACACATGTCCCATTGATGATATGTAGCTAGTTCAGGTGTGAAAGACTATTTCTATAAAAAAAAAGGTTTTTTTTTCTATGAGCAATGGATGAATCAAACAAGTAATTTTTCTTTTGAACTTGCTTCATTATACAAGTGGGAAGTGGTTGGTTGCTGTCTATATAATGAATAAACCTTCCAAATGCTTTTTTTAAATTCCCTGTCTTTGTAAGTCACTCTTCATTAAAAATACATCAGAAAATGAATAGAGCTGGACATCTTATGTCTTTTGCTTTCATTTAACAATTATCCCAACTGTTACTCAAACATTTAAAATAAAAAGATGAAAGAAATCTAAAAATCATCTAAAGAAATTTGGCTTAAATCCCCCAATCACTAATAAAAACCAAAACCAATTACTAAACTTGAGATTCTAAATTTGAGGTGCTAGGCAGAGAAATGAGTGAGGCTTGGAGTTGGAAAGAGTGGGTGTATATGGATGCCTGGATTCTTGCTGTTTCTTGACCAGATTTTAAAAGTTCAAAAATCAATTTTAACTCTTACTTAGATTCTGAAAAAATGAATGTAATTTCTGGATATATCTATGGTTTGAGACATTTTTTTTGTTATGGACAACTCTGAGAATCTAATGAAGGTATGGACTTCACTCTTAGAAAAGTGCACATTACTACATACATAGAACTTGCCATACAATTAATTTTATTCCTTTGGAAATGCTTTTCCTTCTTTAGGTAATTAAAAGAGAGGTATCCTTTTCTAATTGCTTTTTTTCAAGCAAAAACTAATGACCCCAGTGCTGCATTGAAGCAAACATGATCAAAAGTGGTTGTTTAAAGACATGTAACTCAGAGTGGCACCACAAATACAAATAAGTGTTTGCATGATATACTTCTAAGGTATGACAGTGGTACAAAGAGTTAACAACAGAGTGGTATATGGAAAAACTACCCATTACGTTCTATAGATTATATTTAATAGGAATATCTTACCAGCGCACTAATACTAGGAATGAATAATTAACAGCTGATAAGAGCTCTGGGATGTTTTGTGTTATGATAATTGCTTAAAATTGAGAGTGATGTTAATTGTACAACTAAGTGAAGATAATGTGAGACACTGACAGTTTATCTTGGACAGAATGGGAAGTTAAGGCTAAAAAGGCACAGAGTCTCCATTTGAAGTTAGGAACCTCCTATTTAATAAGTCAAGCCCTCAACCTTGAGGCTTGCTCTTGTAAAACTTAGGGCTGTAAGGGGGAGGCTAAGCCTTCCTGTAATTATGCCTAAGAGGCACCTCCGGAGAACCTCTTTTCTTGCTCTGATGTGGCCTTTCTCTCTTTAAGCCCAAATCAGCAAATAAATACATTAACTTCTCCCCTTCATGGGACCTGACTCCCAGGGGAATAAATCTCCCTGGCAACATGGAACATGACTCCCAGGAATGAGCCTGATCCTGGCATCAAGGGATTGAAAATATCTTCTTGACCAAAAGGGGGAAAGAAAGATAGCAGAATAATGTTACAGTGGCTAAGAGACTGGAGATTTCAAATAGAATTGAGAGCATGTCCTGGAGGTTGCTCTTATGCAGACTCCAGCTAGACATCCTAAATGACCACAGTATGCCATGCCCTAACCAAAAGTAGTCCCGAAATACCTAGGTCCCTACCTGAGAGTCTATGAAAGTCTCACTCATGAAGTTTTTCTCTCAGAAACTTACATCCACCAGAGTGTTCTTAGGCCAGACAAGGCCAAAAACCCAGAGGCAACAGCCTCTTTAAGAACAACTGTCAGATGCAGTGCCTTTCCCCATAATGCTGACACCCCTTTTCAAAATGAACAAGTTAGGGTGGTCTCTACCTAGACACACCTGGAGATTGAGATAATGATTGTGCTGGTTTGGATGTATTATGTCCCCCAAAACACCATTGTCTTTGATGCAGTCTTGTGTGGGCAGGAAACCTATTGGTGTTGATTGGGTTGGAGACTTCTGATTGGATGTTTCTGTTGAGATGTGATCACTCAACTGTGGGCGAGATCTTTCATTGGATAATTTCCATGGAGGTGTGGCCCCGCCCATTCAGAATGGGCCTTAATTAGTTTACTGGGGCACTATATAAGCTCAGACAGAAGGAGCAAGCTTGCTACAGCCAAGAGGGACACTTTGAAGAATGCACAGAAGCTGAGAGAGTAGCTGCAGATGAGAAGCAGTTTAAAGAAAGCCATTGAAAGCAGACTCTTGCTCCAGAGAAGCTAAGAGAGGACAAACACCCCAAGAGCAACTAAGAGTGACATTTTTGAGGAACTGCAGCCTAGAGAGGAACGTCCTGGGAGAAAGCCATTTTGAAACCAGAACTTTGGAACAGATGCCAGCCACGTGCTTTCCCAGCTAACAGAGGTTTTCCTGTAAATAAATATATCTTATTTATATTTCACCATAAGGCAAGAACTGAAACTGTGGAACTGTAACCCATAACATACTTTGAAATTACCTATATAACACTTGTTAAATTGTACTTTGAAAGTTATCATCTTTCTGTATATATGTTATATTTTACAATAAAGAAATAACTGAAATTTTGGAACTTGAACCCGTAACATTCATTGAAATTTGCTCTCTAACTACTTGTTAAATCATACTTTGAAAGCTGTCACTTTTATGTATTTATGTTAAATTTCACAATAAAAAATGTATAAAGAAACCTGACGACCATTTCTTGAAAAAAATTTAAATCAAAGTTGTGAACATGTGAACATAGAGGACAAAGTTTTAATTCTACCCAAAATTAATAGCAAAAAAAGATGCTATTCCTTTAGTTTTATAAGAAATTGCATGATTTTTGAGAAGATATGGCAAACATTATCGTGATGATACACTTGATTGTACCCTTTTTTTTTTTTAACTTTTTAATTAGTGAAGTTGTAGGTTTACAGAAAAATCATGCATAAAATACAAGGTTCTCATATACCACTCTATTATTAACACCTTTCACTGATGTGGAATATTTGATACAATTGATGAAAACACCTTTTTATAATTGTACTATTAACTACAGTCCATGGTTTAACTTACAATTCGCTGTTACGAAGTTCCATGGATTTTTAAAAAATTTTATTCTAGTAACATATACAAAACTTAAAGTTTCCCCTTTTAACTGCATTCACATATATAATTTAGTGCTGTTAATTATGTTCACAATGCTGTGCTATCATCACCACCTCCACCTCCAAAATTTTTCCATTGACCCAAATGGAGACTCTGTGCCTTTTTAGCCTTAACTCCCTATTCCCTACCCCCTTCCCATCATCTGGTAACCTGATTTCTGGATTCTGACTCTGTGAGACTGCTTATTCTAATTATTTCATCACATAGGTGAGAGCATAAAATATTTTTCCTTTTGTGTTTGGTTTATTTCATCCATGTTGTCACATGCATCAGAACTTCATTCTTTTTTACAACTGAATAATATTCCATTGTGTATTATACCACATTTTGTTTATCCATTCATCAGTTGATGAACACTTCGGTTGCTTCCACCTTTTGGCAATTGTGAATAATGCCGCTATGCACATCAGTGTGCGAATATCTGTTTAAAGTACAATATAAAGCAAATCCTCAAAATTTGTTAGCATGCATATTTCAGGGAAGAAGAATTTGAACATAAATATGGGATACAAAGTGTTTAATCTAGTCAATCTAAGAATTTTTCCACTGGACAGAAGGAGCAAAAGGATGATCTTCATTGCCCTACAGCCCGTGGATTGTTGTACTTAATGAGAACTTTGAATAACAAAAGAATACCACTTCATTGACAGAGTAGAACTGATTTTCACTTATGAATTCTCTTCTAGAAAGCCCTGGGATTGGGTTTATATAAAAACAATTTGCATAGGCACTGAAGAATTATCAAAGGAGCAAATAAAATAAAATTACTTCAGCTAAAAACATATAGGAAGATGACTATAAAATATTGTACCCACTGCCTCTTATCTCCATTATCTTCACAGAATTTAATTAGAATTTTTTCTGAGGTTGTATTTAAACATTAAAAAGCATTTTCTAAAATAATTTAAAAGCTCCATTCATTTTTCTTCATTAGCCAACATGTTGCTCTTCCACTATAATTATCTATTACTGCTTTTAAGCACCAAATATTCACAACTGTGCCCTAACACAGTACCGTGAGTGCCCAGGTCCACGCCATCTCCACGTATAAAATGTGGTCTGTATTTTACAGCTATGACTCACAACAGTAACAAAAGAAGAAAAAAGGACAGAATCACACAGATAGTTGATTTAGTTTGTCAGCTCGATGATCATTTTTATCCTGGTGTTTTAATAAATGCTCAACTGCCTAAATGTGTGGCAGCCAGAATCCTTACTGAGATGTTAAATGTGGGCATTCTTAAGATAATTGATTTAATAATACATAAAAACACATGCTTTTATAATTTCTTATTGTCTATTTTCATACTAATTGTCCAGAGAAGAGGAAAACAACTGGTGGTTACTTAAGGTCACATTGTATGCACCTTCTCTACAACCTCATTGTGTCCTTCCTTGCTTGTTTGTGCATTTGATGGAGGTCTCATCTGGAAAATCAGGCAATCTAAACTACGTTAGTTTCTTTGGGTTTTTGTCTCCTCAAATCTAAAAGGGGAGATTGGAAATTGATGACATTTAAGGTCCTTTAGTGCTAACATTTATAATTAATGCTATTATGAGTATACCAAAGGCTATCCTAATTGTAAATAAATATGCTTTTCTTTTTTTTTAGGGAAAAAAATTGGAAAAGGATGTAGATACATTAGAAATTTAACTTTCATGTTAACGTTTAATTCACTTATGTGCATATAACCATGCAATTGACCTCGTCATGGTAGCATGATAGAATTGACTTGGAAACTTTTAAACTTGGTATTTAGTGGAACATGACTTGATTTTTGCCACCTGAATTTGAAGACCAAATTATGTTTCCTCCTTCCCTCACACATTTGGATATCAAATTATCTTTTCAGTCATTGTAGTGCTTGTTCTAACGTGGAACTGATGCTGGACCACCCCGGGAGTTCTCAGATAAATCCAGACCTCAACCAAGGGCTGGCGCCATGAAAGTTCTTGACTCAGTCAAAGGAAAGAATTCAAGATCTAGTCAATGTGTCCAGCCAAATAGTTTAAAAAGTTTGTTGCCGGCGAGCCCAGGGAGTTCTCAGAGAAGTCGAGACCTGACTAGGAGCTGATGCTGTGAAGGTTCTTGACTCAGCTGCAGGAAAGAGCTCGAGGACTAGTCAGTGTGTACAGCAAAGAATCCAAGGACTACTTAGTGTGTAGAGCCCCAAACTTGAATGCGTGGCAAAAGTACGTGCTCAAAGAAGGTTAGCACCGGCATTCTCCAAAGGAGAAGAAGCCTCTGAGGTTGGGATTACTGCATTATAAGGAATTGGAGGGGCCTTTCCCCAGCTCTGGTTATGCTAATAAGGATTGATGAGCTGCCCTTTTCATTGTTTCTCTTGTGGCTCTGACCTGAGTGAGGTGTGGGTGTGTGCGCGCCTAAAAGAACTTAGTGTTATGCATCTTAGGGTCACTTCCTCCTCCCTCCTTACCTATTTAACCTAACTCAGAACTTTTGAAGGCTTACTTCAACAAAGTCTGCCTTTCTCAGTCCCCACCTTGCCCACTTCTCAACTCCAACAACTAATGTGATGATGTGATTCATACGTATTTATTTTCCTTTACTGGAGCAACCTCCAAGGGGAAGCGTTCATATTATATTAATAAACAAGCTTTTTAAATAGTCTGTACAGAAGACACTAGTTGAAAAATGAAAGTATTGGAAGAAATAAGGTTGTTATGTTTAGTTGTTAGCTCAGATGTAAAAGGAGAGTATTTATTCCTCAAACTTGATGAAATTCACTCTTAGGAAAGTCACAAACACCACCATATGGGTAATATTAATGATAGCAAGCCTACTTTCTTATTAGTATTAGCTTCCAGAAAACAAAATGAATTTTGTAAGTACATATCATTTCTTTTACTATCTAACCATCACTATTTTAAAGAAAAGTTAAAATAGTTACACTGTTCAATACAGGAGCAACTAAATGAGAAAAATACCAATTTTTTTTAGCTGCTATTTTCAGAGAATTTTATATGTATTTGGACTTTAAAGAAGCCCTAGGCTTACTGAACAAGTGTTCTTGTTTTAATAGTGTGTGATTTCATTAAGTTCTAGTGAGTGTGGTTACTGAGGAAAAGGTGGGAGGTGAATCTTTGTAAATAACTTTAAACTGACTTGTCGCAGTTTTTGTTTTCTAAAAGCATATACAGTAATACATTCCTGATTCATTCTTCCATTTTGCTGAACCTTAAATCTGCATGGAATGCAGTCTCAGTGTTCTGAAGGTCTGTTGACAGATGTTGTTAAAGAAAGGAATGCCACTCAGCACCCTGTCCGAACTCTCACACTGTATTAGCATTGTCATGTCATATTTCCTTCCTAGCATATCACGGTAATATTTAAATCTTTTCTTTGCTGCTCCCATGTATTCACATGCATTATATGGAAGTTCCTTTGGGTGTAGAAAGTTGCAGTTGCATACAAAATTATGAGGGAGCTGTGACTACCTCTGAAATATGGCAAGAAATATGTCTGATCTAATGTATTACACAAATTATAGCTTTTTTTTTTAATGTAAAAAAGTGAGGTGAAATTGAGGCATTGAAGTGAAATTTTAATGGCCAAAGTTGGGTTTGTTCTTCTTTCCTGGAAGAAGTAAACTTTAAAATAATGTCTGTTATGAAATTATTTTGCATTTCTGGAAGTTTTGAATGCATGTGAATTTTTTGAAATCATTAGATATATGTCACACTAGCTGTATGGAAAATACAAATGAAATGTAGTCAACAGATTTTAAAAGACATTATTTCTCTCTTCTGAATTTCATATTTTAGTATTTTTTAACCTGGCTTTTTTGTTTATATTGTAAATATTCATGTTTATTCAAATGTCATTTAAATGCTTAAAAAGGGGTCTATTCACAATTTTGTAATGACTTCATAACACCTAGCAGAATTCATTGGAATTTCATGAATATTATTAATAAATCATGATACAAGTAACTCAGCTAATCATTATTAAATTGCTGTGTATGTGTAAGAGTTTGTATTTCCAAAGTAGTCTTTTTCAAATTCTTTTGAAAACCTAGTGTTACAAAAGTTTTCATAGTTTCAGGAATTCTACAAAAAGAGTCAAACAAACATTTTTAAAAATCTTTCAATGAAAACCTAAATTGTCTTAGATTATTCTTGAATTTGTAAGTTCTGTATATTGATGAGTTTTGACAAATGTATATAGTCCTCTAACCACCACCATAATCAATATATAGAACATTTCTCTCACCTCAGAAAGTTCCCTTTGCAGTCAGTCTTACTCCCTTTCTCCACATCAATTGATTTCCATCATTATGGATGGGTTTTATCTGTTTCAAACTTTAATCAGTTATCCAGTATACAATTGTTTGCATCTGGCTTCTTTGGTTCAAGATGTTTTTGAGATTCAGTCATGTTGCTGCCTGTATCTATAGTTAGTTCATTTTTGCTGCTGATTAGTATTCCACTCCATACATTTACTGCAGTTTGTTTATCCATTCACCTGGTGACGTACAGTTTGGTTGTTTCCAATTCTTGAGTATTATGAATAAAGTTGCTATGATCATTCCAGTTTTTGTCTTTTTTGCCAACATGTGTTTTCATTTATCTTGGGTGAATGCTCAGGAGTGAAATTGATGGAACATATGGTAAGTGAATATTTAACTCAAAATTGACTGTATACTTTTGTATTCCCACTAGCGATGTATGAGAGGCTCAGTTATGCTCTGCATCCTTACCAGTACTTGAAATGTATTTTTTTTTTTTTTTTTTTTACACTTAGCTATTCTATTGGGAATGCAGTGGTATCGAATCTGGGTTTCATTTGGATTTTCCTGATAACTAAATATATTGAATATCTCTTCCTGTGTGTGGCAACTCAGGGGTGGGAACCCCCCCTCCCTTAGGGAAAAGGGTGGAGTCTTGAGAACCCTGTGCCCCGCCTGACCAGAGCAGCAACATGGAAGGTTGCTAAGCCTAATCATTGTGGGAATCAACTTTCAGGAGACTCAGCTGAGGCTCTGCTGAGCTATATGAGGCACTCTTCCTCTTGTTTGTAAAACACTGGATTATTGACTTCCTTTCTCAACGGGTAGCCATTGGGAAAAATCCTCCTGTAAGTAAGTCCCTGTTAAAATTCATGGAGAACTTTTTGCTTGGAGTGTCTTTGACCTTGGCATTGAACCAGGCTGGAGTACTGTGTTTATTGGTCATTTATAAATCTTTTGTGAAATCTCTTTGACTTTTTGAATGTCCAGTTATTTGTCTTCTTATTGAATTATGAGTTACATTTATATTCTGCTTTCAAGTCCTTAATTCCATTTTATTTAACCACTTCCTTTGCATGTTTGTTTTCATGTATTTTACATCTACACATGGAAAAAATGCTACCTAGTACTGTTACCATTTTTTCCTTCGGTGATTATTTCTTATAAAAATTATAGGAAGAAGAAAACAATTTTAAATTATTTCAGAAGCTCTTTCTTCTTTCCTGTAGTTCCAAGTTTTTATTTGATATGTTTTTTTCCTGCCTGAAGAACATCTATTGATACTTCTTATAGTACAGGTTTATTGGTGACAAATATATTTAGCCTTTACTGATCTTAAAATGTCTTATTTCAATATTTTTTGAAGGACACTGTTAGAAATAGTGTTTTGGTATTTTCATTATTTTCTATTTTTTTCAGAAGTTGTATAATTATGTGTCTATATAAGGGATTGAATGAGTTACTTGAATCTGAAATTGAATTTTTAACAAAATTTGAGACAATTTCATGCTTTTTTTCTTCAAAAAAATTTTTTTTGCCTCATCTTCATCCATATCTTCTGGGTCTCTAATGACATGTATGTTAATCCATTTAATATTTTCTCACAGGTTCATGCAGATCTGTATTCTTTAATCTTATTCTCTCTGTTTTCAGATTGGATAATTTCTATTTCTCTGTCTGATTTCACTGGTGCTTTTTTCTGAAGTCTTCACTCTACTATTAATTTTGGAAAATTTTCAATTTCATTTCTGTCCTTTCTATAGTTGCTTTTTTGCTGATATTCATGATATTTTTACTGATTATGATATTTTATTTTTATGTTTAAACATGTTTTCCTTTAGTTCTTTAAATTTATTTATATTGCCTGTCTTCAAGGCTTTGTCTACTAAATCCAACATCTAGGCTATCTTGAGGTCAGTTTCTATTGAATGCTTTAATTCTTTGACTATAAATCACAATTTCCTGTTTATTTACATATCTAGTATTTATTATTGTATACTGGAATAATGTATAATATATTGTAGGGGCAATTCAGTAGAGTGCTTCTGAAGAATGTTGAAATTTTTTATCTTATGCAGTTCAGTTATGGACTGATTATTGTTGACTTGTGTAGACTTGGTTTTATGCTTTTATAGCATAAGGAAAATTATTTCGTTTTATCTTACGTACAGATACTGACTTTGAACTTTGTTTTGCTCGGGCAGTCCAAGAGACACCTTATTCCAAGGTCTGTTCCTTATTTCTCTTTCTAATTTCTCAGCAGGAAGCATTTTTAAAAAAGATTTCTTGAGGTATTATTGACACAAAATAAATAACATATATTTAAAATGAAGAATTTGATACATTTAGGTATGTATGTGTACCCATGAGACCATCACCACAATCATGACAATCAAGATATGTTCATCATATGTAAAAGTTTCTTCATGACCCTTTGTAAACCTTCCCTCTTCCCCCTCCTCACCATTTGCCTGTCTCCTGGCAACCATTAACCTGACTCCTATCACTGTAGATTAGTTTGCTTTTTATAGAATTTTATATAAATCGAATCATAGATTATCTAATCCATTTTTGACTGGCTGCTTTTGCTCAGCATAATTAGTCTGTGATCCATCCATGTTGTTGCATGTGTCAGTAGTTCCTTTTTATTGTTCTGTAATAGTATTCTGAATAGATACAGCACACTTTATTTGCCCATTCCCTGGTAATGGGTATTTGAGTTGTTTACAAATTTTTCAAATAAAGCTGTTATAAATATATGCATTCAAGTTTGTGCATGATTATGAGCCTTTATGTCTCTTAGGACTGGAATGGTTGATCATATGATGGGTGCATATTTATTTAAGAAAACTGTTAAACTATTTTCCAAAATTGTTATTTTTTCATCATTTTTCCCAGAGCCGTCTCTATAATATATACCTTTATAGCTGTACTTCCAGTTTTAGCACATCTACTTATGAAAATGGGTTATCTTCTCTGTTTTAGTCAGACAATCTTTTGGAGCTATAATAAAGTTGTATCTTCTCTTTCCCTATAGATTTTACTTATACTTTTTGAGGTCTAATCCCTCTTGCACATGGCAGTCTTCCAAATGCATAAATACACTAATAATGCAAAAACAAAACAAACATAAAAAAAACAAGAATATGGGGTCAGATTCCCATTTCCTTGGTTTGAGTCCCCTCAGTATCTTGGTCACACTACTCTTAATGCATTGCAATTTATCTCTAATTTTCCTTAACGTTTATCACTCAAACTTCAATACATTTCTGCATATCTGGACTGACTAGCTTAGACTAGAAAAAATACCTGAATATTTATTCCTTTTCATTAACGAAAACTAAAACCCAATAAAGCTTCCTTTGGCATCACAGGGAGAACTATTTTAAAGGTGCATAGTTTGTAAACAGAGCTTACCTTTGAGTTTCAAACTTGATCAGAATTGGCTTTGTAATGGAAAAAAAAAAAATCAAAACCATTTCTATATTTCCCATCCTCTCAGCTTTCAGGGGATCAATATGACTACGAAAAACACCCACAATATATGCATTCCACTCAATAAGGTTTTAGTGAATAAATACAATACAAAAAAAAAAAAAGATTTTATGGGAGCAAAAACTTAGATTCCAGTAAATTTAACTATTTAATCATACCATGCAGTACATTTTAAATATGTTTTGACAGAGACAGAGCTATATTCATGGTATTTCTTTGTTCTTTCATGTAATTCTTATGGCTAAAAGTATGAATATATTTAAAATATTCTTTAAATTTCCTGACCAAAAGCTATATTACTTATTGATTGAGATGTATGAAATTTATTCCACCTACCCCCTCCTTACTTAAGATGCTCACTTGAATTCAAGTTGACATAAATTGATTTAAGTGAGTACTTTGAGAACTGGCTCTTTTCAGTTCTCTTTAAGATCTCATTGATGACTTTTTCTTGGATACAACCTCTAAGATAAGTATACCACATCAGAATATAATCACCCTTAACATGGATCAATAAATTGCTAATTTATTATGCTTACTAAGATGTAGTTTTCCAAGTAATTTTTAAGCACATCTCTTTAATTTTAGAGCCAAATCATCTTTGTATTCTTAAGTTGATCATTTTGTCTTTATTCATAGAATAGTTTTCTACGTTAAAAAAAATTCTGGCAAAGATTCAGTATTCCTTCTTGAATTTGTATATATCACACACTCATCTGAGCTATTCAGCTATGCAAAATGACCATTTGGTGCAGGTTATTGTGTCATCTCACAACTAGTTTATCAATAAATGGTAAGACTGCAGAACTGTGATGGCTGCCCAAAACTACAGCTTTGAAATTTGCTTGTATTCGCAATCTAGAGCTTTAAACCCAGGATGCAAAAGAAAATAAGAGGACTTGAAAACACATTCTTGAGAGAGAATGTATTGTATTGAAATGAGCAAAATATACTAGCCACTACTTGAAGCACTGTGCAGTAGGCAGATGTATCTCTGAAACGCAAATCAGACACTAGCCTATCCTCTTCCCGTATTACACAGTAGATTGTATTAACACCCTCTGAAATAATACCTTTTTCTCTGAGGTCATTAACCAAAAGTATTTTAATATACTTCTGCCATTTTGCTCCAGTATTATTCCCCATTGCTCAAATTTTTATGGTTACTTTAGAATGCATGCTTATTTATTTGTCCCAGTTATTTTGACTTACTGACAAGGGCTTCTCCAGTGACAGAAACTTTTGGCATAATGGAGAAATTCCACAGTAATAAAAAGTTAAATATACAATGGAACACATCACTTTAAGAAAATTGGAATAATCTTTAATAGTATCATACAACAGATTCACACACACTCACATGTACACATATATACCACACTCTGACATACTTCTAAATTTCACTAACCAGAAGTTAGTGGTTTTGGGTTTGGAGTTCACTTATTTTCCGGGTTTTGAGTTTACTTATTTATTTTCTGTTTCTCCTAATAGAATACCTGTTCCATGAGGGCAAGGTTTTCATTTGGTCACCTGCTGAAGCTACAGTGTCTAATATGTTGCCTGGATTACAGTAAGTACTCTGCTATTATTTTTTATTAAAAAATTAATGTATGAATCATATAATATGAATATTTATTTAATGATAAAATGAATGTGTGATGGAATGTATTAATAATTGTGACAGTAGGACCCTTGTCTTCATTTATCATGCATAGAAAGAAATAAGAAGGCTTTCTGATAAGTTGGGGAATAGGAGGCTTTAAAAAAAAAGAAAGCTTTGGCTCTGCTGTATCCTCAGTTTTTGGCTTTTTGATATCAGTGATTAAGTGGGGAGTTTTAAATGAAAATTGGTTTATTGGCATTGATTTCTTATCCCTGGATATGATGTAACAGCAGGAAATCTAAAAGGAAGTATCTTTAAAAATTTGAAAATATAGTTATAATTAAAAATGAGATGTCAAAATTAAAAAAAAAATTGGTGGCTTTTAATATAGAAAAACTATTTGAAGTTATTTGAGTGTGCCTATTCATTGAGTCAATCCAAAGGTTGATTTCTTATAGGTTTAACATGGATATACTTTACAGGGTAGAATCACTGGAATTTTCTGTCACTTTTCCTGGCTGTTACCGCCAATTAACAACTCTTCAATGTAATCCTAAGTGCCTCTGGTCATCACCTAGTGAACTCAAGATCTTCAATCTAGTTTTCCTTGTAAACTTTACCTTTTGGTAAGTTTGTAAGTATTGCTACATACACACATACATATGCTTATAAGTGTATAAGTATATAGATACGTGTGTGTGTGTATGTCTCTGCAATTCATACTTTATGCTCTGTTGAGTCTCATGTTGCACTGCAAAAAAAAAAAAAAAAAATTGCCAGTGCCAAACTAGTATTCTTATGTGCCACTTTAATTTTATCATTTCCTTTTCTGGGAATGTCTGTTGATCTGTTCACCCAATGAATATGTATTGAGCACCTCCACGTGCTTTCAGTACAGCACTTAACAAAAGAGATAAGGAGATAAAGATCCCTCTTCTCAGGGAACTTATATGCTTGCAGGCAATAACATATAATAAAAAAAGACAATAAGTAAATGATGTGGTTTATAAGAAGCTGATAAGAGCCATGAGAAAGAAAAAGGAGAGAAGGTTATGGCAGACTGGTAATGCGGAGAGAAAGTATTATCAACAATTTTAAATAGGTTATTGGAGTATGGCTTTTAAGCAGGTAAGATATGAGTGAGGACACAAAGAAGGTGAAGTTAGTCATGCAGGCATATGATCAAAGAACTGCAGTATATGTAAAATACATGTAAGATAATCCAGAGGCAGAAGTGACTGAGGCAGAAAAACCAGTAAAATGAAAATCATGTTTGCCCTTTGTAAGCACCATGAGGTAATGTATTATTTGGAGACATTCTGTATTTGAGTTGCTTACTGGGATAAACCTTAAGATATTCAACTAACAGTTTATAACTCTAATATAGTTCTTAGAAAATTTGGGAATGTAGCAGATGTTTGAGGCTCCATCTGACAACCCTTTCTATATTTGGTATATCCCTTCACCATATGGGATAGTTTTTTTTTTTTTATTGTAGGAACAGAAAGATGTCAGGTAAATCCTTTCCCAGCCTTCCTTGCAGCTAACACCCACATTCTTGTTCAAGTTTCCACTAATGCGTCTATTCAGATTTTAAAATAAAAGCTACTGAAGTAAAGAAGAAAGGATTATATAGACTCCAGTTTGTTGAGGGAGATAGCAGAATAGCACTTACATCAGTTTTCAGAGGCAGGAGTGGATTCAGTTAATGATAGTAGAGCTATAGTATCTGTGCTAATGGTGTTTCATTATGTTCGGTGGCACATAAGGAAAGTTAGCCTCAAAGTTGCTAACTCTTCCTGAAGTAAGCAGAAAATATATTTATTAGAGGATGTTGTTGTTTGAAGCCTTTGAAAGATTCTGTCTTTAACCAAATATCCTCTGCTTTAGTTTCCTAGGCTTTTCAAAGTAAATGCCATGAAATGGATCAGGTTAAACAACAGTTTATTCACTCACAGTTTTGAGGCTGGAAAATGCCCAAATTGAGTCATTATCAAGGTGATGCTTTCTTCTCAAAGACAAATGCTGGTAATCCTTACCTCTCTGACACACGGCAAGGTACATGATGGCATCTGCTGGTCTTTCTCTTCTCATCTGGATTTCACTGATTTCAGCTTCTTACTTCTGCAGCTTTCTCTCTCTCAGTCTAAATTTCATTCAGTTATAAAGGACTCTGATAATAGGATGAAGACCCATCCTGATTGAGGTGGGACATACTTTAACTGAAGTAACCTCATCAAAAGGTCCTACTTACAGTGGGTTTAAGCCAACAAGAATGAATTAGATTTAAGAACATGTTTTTCTAGGGTACATACAGCTTCAAACCACCACATCCTCTAATAAATGTATTTTCTGCTTACTTCAGCATGAGTTACTTGTTAATCATTTTTTAAAAAAAGTACCAGCTGATATAGGGTCCAAAGGTAGGTATGGAAATTATGTACAAATATATCTAATAATTGAAGTCAAAGGAATAAGAATGCAAATTAGGGAGTGGAGAACTAAAGAAAACAAAGAGGATTGACTGGGAAATTTTAGTAAATTACTTGAAATACGGAAGAGGAATCTGAGCTGAAGCAATCCAAATATTTGAGTAAACAGCATTTTAGGGATGAATGAAATTCCATAGAAATCATTTGGAACTTTATTAGGAACTTCCAAGAACATTTTTTTTAATGAAAGAGATTGTGACATTCTCACAAATTCTCATCCATCTAAGGCATGGAAGCACCATGAGATAATTTGTCCATATTCATTCATAGTCAACACCATATGATTTCATGCTTAATTGCTTCATATATAAATATACATTTGTAATGCTTCCTAGATTGGAATTTTTTTATGAGGGCATGCAATGTTCTTCAGATTTTCTTTATGTCTTAGTCTAGGATACTGCAGTAGGGTGTCCTTCAAATTATTTAGGGTGTCTCCTTTGCCCCTATCTACTTTTGCTGCCCTTGCTTATATCTCAACACATGAAACTTCCCAGATTGCACTTCAAAGCTTAATGGACACCCAGTTATGCCATCATAATTTTCTTTTCAATCTGGTCCTTTGTCTATTGAACTGAACATCTGCTGTGGTGATTTGAAATTGTATGTACCCCAGAAAATCATGCTCTTAAATCTAATCTATTCTTGTGTGTATGAACCATTGTAAGTAGGATCCTTTGATGAGGCTACTTTAGTTAAGGTATAGCCCACCTCATTCAGAATGGGTCTTTATCCTCTTCCTGGAGTCCTTTATAAATGGAATGCATACAGAGAGAAAGAAAGAGAGAGAGAGGAAGCAACAAAAACAAGAAGCTGGAAGCAATGAAATACAGAAGGGAAGGAAGAGACAAGCAGATGCCACTATGTGCCTTAATACGTGGCAGAGAAGTCAAGGATCGAAGGCAGCCAGTCTTTGGGAAGAAAGCATTGTCCTGATGTCTCAATTTGGCCGTTTTTCTCTGTAAGCTAATAAATTCCCATTATTACCCAACCCATTTCATGATATCTGCTTTTGACAGCCTAGGAAACTAAAACAGATTTTGGAACCCAGAGTAGACGCTACTATTGCAAATACCAAAAATGTAGAAACAGCCTTGGAATTGGTTAATGGGTAGAGGATGGACGAATTGTGAGCTGTTTGATAGAAAGGCTTGTATTGCTTTGAAGAGACTGTTAGTAGAAATATGAATGCTAAGGGTACTTTTGATGAGGCTTTAGACAGAAGTGATGAATGTGTTGTTGGAAACTGGAAGAAAGGTGATTTTTGTTTTAAAGTGGCAGAGAACTTGGCAAAATTGACTTCTGATGTTGAATGGAAGGATGAATTTGAGAGTGATGAAGTTGAATATTTAATTGAGAATATTTTGAAGCTAAGTGTGGAAAGTGTAGCTTGGTTTCTCCTGGCAGTTTATGGTAAAATGTGAGAGGAAAGAGATAAACTAAGAACAGAACTCCTAGGCAAAAGGAAATCAGAAATTGATGATTTAGAAAATTCTGAGCTTCTGGAAAGTAAATCCCCAGAGAATAGTGCTCCATGTGAGGGTTTAACTCAACATGGAACCAGTCAGCTATTTCAACATAAGTCAGGATTGGAAGGGCAGTAACCCAGAAAGGATGTGTGGAAAGTTCTTACATCTGATAGTTTTGGACCCCTCGGTACTACAGCTGAAACTGACAAGTTTTTTGTGAGATCCATATGAACAGAACTACTGCCAGCCTAGATTAAAAGGGACAGAAAAAAACAGATTAAAGGAAAAATCACTTTGAGGGCAAGATCACGTAAGCTGATGTCTGGACCAAAGACATCTTCTCAGGCCATTAGTGCAAACCAACCCATGTGTGTGAAAAGGGTAAGTCTGCTCCAGAGCTGGGAGAAGGTAGGCCTTCCACACCATTGTTCAGGGAGAGTTCTACCATCACAGTGTTCTCAGAGATTGGAGCCTATTCCCTGGGGATTGCAGAGAGCCTGACCATCAACTCCATGCTTGAATAGTGTGGATCCTTCATCCCAGTGTTTGGGAAGAGCATGAGAAAGGGTGGGGCTGCCACTGCTTCAGGGCTCAAAGGATAAAACAGTGTTCCAAAGATGAAGCTTAGACCTTGAAATCTAATGGAGTATGCCCTGTGGGGTTTTAGAATTGTTTGGGAGCTGTGACCTGTTTTCCTTCTAACTTCTCCCTATGGGAATGATAGTATTTATTTAAAAAAAAAAAAAAAAGTCCCTTTTTTGTTGCAGATAACTTGTTCTCTAGGTTTCACAGTTCACAGTTCCTCAGATGGAGGGTAATTGTGCCCCAGGACAGACCATACTTATCACTGATTTTGATGAGACTTTGTGCTTATCATTGTTACTGAAATGAATTAAGGCTTTTGGCACACTGTGATGGAATGAATGAATACTTAATATAGAAAAAACATGTCTTTTTGTGGTCCAGAAGGTGGCATGTGGTGATTCCGAACCATATGTATCCCAGAAAATCATGTTCCTAAAGCTAATCCATTCCTGGGTGTAAACCATTTCAAGTAGGATCTTTTGATGAGGCTACTTCAGTTAAGGTGTGGGTCACATTCAGGATGGGTCTTAATTCTCTTACTGGAGTCTCATAAATGTAATGAATACAGAGAGAGAGAGGGAGAGAGAGAGAGGAAACCATGGGTGCAAGAATCTGAAAGCAACGAAACCTGGAAGAAAAGGGAGAAACCAGCAGATGTTGCCATGTGCCTTGCGAAGTGACAGAAATCAAGGATTGCCAGCATGCAGTCTTTGGGAAGAACGCATCACCTTGATGATGCCCTGACTCAGCCATTTTTCTCAGTCACAGAAGTGTAAGCCAATAAATTCCCTTTGCTAAGCCAACCCACTTCTTGGAATATGTTTTCAGCATCCTAGGAAACTAAAACACTGTTTTGTTGGGTATATCTGTGTGTCTTCTCAAGGACCAAAGGGAGAACGGGGCAGAGGGCATACGTGGAGGAATGATTCTAGTACTCACCGCTGTTGTCCGTAAGTGGAGCACAGTGTGCTGACCAATCTTAGCAAGACCTTTGGGGATCCAGTGACTCAGTTTCTAAGAGACTTGTTATTCAGAAATATCTTGAACCCCTCCACTGGTTTCCCTATTCTAGTTGAGGTGCTTCACCCACCTTGAGTGCTGAATACCAACTGCTTGTACTGAGATCGAGTACAGTTGAAACCTCTGCTTGGAGGAATAAAACATGCTCACTCATCATTCCTAATGTACATAATACTGATTTCCGGAAACCTATTTTGGTTATTGATATCAAGGATTATGAAAGGTTTTTTGTGTTGGCATTCATCTCAGTTGAAGCCTCAGAAATCAATTCTTCTAGAAGTTTGTTCTTTGCCATCTCTGAATCACACTCTTCTGTTTATCGTTTTCTTAATTATTTTGGGGTGTGCGTAAATGTAAAATCTTTGAAGAGAAAAATTAAAAGTTACATTCACAAAATCTCATTTTTAAATCTTCTTTATCAGCAGTCATATAACTGCAGAGATTTGATTTGATTAACTTCTAAGAGTAGCATTAGAAGTTAATTATAGTATATCACATTTTTCTATTAATAGCATTATTCTTAAACCTGAGCAGGAGGCCAGCAATATCTGATACTTTAGAGGGGCTATATGCCACAGATACACTGAAAATATATATGAAAGAACATATGGGCAGCAATGGAGCATTGTCATCAAATCTAGAACAGGTCAGAAGTCCCTGGAACTTCATAGTCTTTACTAAATGCACATGTATTTATTATCAAAATAATGAAAATAAAAGCACAATTATTTCCATGAAATTCTCATCATAGAGGCAACAAATACAACTCTGGTCGTAGAGGCAACAAATACAACTCTGGCCTGTTCGTTAGTTGGATAAGAATAATTCTTGGAAATGGTCCTCATATCTTTCTGATAAGGTGAGAATGTTTCTATCAAAATACATTCTAATTCAGAGTAATTATATGAAATTACATGGAATGAATATGACAGAAACATTAAGATTTTATTGTGTCATTTTTAAATGGTGAAAGGAAATGTAGAAACTAGTTTTTAAATACTAACTTAAAATACAACATATTTTGTTTCTACTCTTACATGTTGTACCTTAAGTCAGCTTCAAGATCAGTTGTGCCAATTAAAGTGACTATGACTTAAAATGCTTAGGTTCTCAATTAAAAGGTCACAAAATGAGCTTACACATAAAACAGTATATATCCAGCTAATGAACTGAAGAACAAAGCTAAATAAACAGAAAACAATCAATAGTGTTCAACAAAGACAAATACATTATAAAAGACATCATTGTGTGATGTTCTTAAAAGAATAATATGTATGCAGCATATAGGCATACATAATGATGTACATTTAGGGGGCTATATAAATATAATATTTACAGAAAAAAATGAAAAAATATTAAAATTTTAAAATTTGATTCAAGAATGACCAAATATATATGATGGATAAAAAATAACTTCATGACAGAAACAATCCCTAGGTAAGATGGAGAATTTAAACTGATATTATGGATTTAATGCATAATAAACTTACAGAAGAAATTTTCCATAAAATAATATAGAAAATAAAATAGCATAAAATAAAATAAGATTTCTAGAATGTCATGTGAAGAGCTTTGTGAACCAACTCTCCAGGAAACATCCAAAACTGGTTAAGTATAAAAGGAAATCATATAAAGCCTCAGGAAATTGTTCTAAGGGCATAGAGCAGATGAAGAAACATTTATTCAAGACAATATTCTGAATCTCAATAAGAGCAGTGAAAAACTTTGGTACTTGAGCCAAGACCTGCTCCCTCCCACTCTGCTGCACCTCAGGGTGATGACAGAGGCTCCAATATGGACAGGTGTGGTTAAGTAAATGGGTCTCCTTCTCCCCTCAACTCCAAATCAAAGGATACGCTACCACACTGAAGACCCATGTTGCCAAGCATTTCTCATCTCTCTCAACTCCAAGTTGTGGAGGCTAAATTCCCAGAAAGTTCAGCCAAGAGACTGGGGACTCCCTTCCTTTACTATACTCCACTCATAAGGCAGAGGCTCGACCTCAAGCATGGCAGGGCAAGAGCATTAGAGGACTGACTCCCTTGCCCCAGCTCACTTGTAGAGCAGAAGTTCTATACTGTGAAAGACAAGCCAAGATGACCAGAGGCTACCACACCACACAGGAGCACACTTATGATGCAGAGGTGTCATTCTGAGAGAAGCCAGCCATGGTCCCTCTTCTCAGCTCCAGAGCATAAGCTCAGAGATTTTGTTCAGGTGTTCATAAGAACATAGACCTCCAAAGTTCTGCCCAAAGTAACTGACTAAATTTGAAAGAGAGTATTGGGGAAGTTTAAGCCTAAAGGCAGTCAAAGCAGTGAGGATTTTGGTGGTAAGCATTTAAGAGCAATACACAAGCAACTTTACCAGGGAGAAACAGAGGCAGCCAGCTAAGAAGAGCCCTCCTTGGGTGAGAACAAACCTTACAGACTGTATTAAAAAACTAGTTCTGCAGAGGAGCTAAGATGGTGGCATAGAGAGGAGTGGAAGACTGTTAGTCCCCCTTGGAACAATTCATAAATGACCAAAAAACTAGAAAATAACCTGGAATAACTGCACAGAGACAAAGGTGACTGTCCACATATCATCCACCAACCTGAATTGGGGGGAATGCCCAAGATCGCAGCATCAAATCTGTAAGTAAAACTGCGAACCCACGCTGAGAGCCGAGAGCCCCTCCCTCACAGAAGCCTCGTGGTGCTAGGGAGCAGCACTTGCTCAGCCCAGCTCCAGCTGGGGTTTTAATGTTAACTGCTCAATACAGACAGTGAATCCTCAACAAGCAGACAGAGGCTTTTGCTGACAACTGACTCTGGGAGAGTTGGGGGACATATCTGTCTCAGGACGGGGAGCCCAGAGGATCGGGTGCTATCTCTGGCTGACGGGTGAAACTGGGAGCTTTCTGTCCCTTTCTCTCTCTGTGGAGAAAACCTCAGCCATTTTCAGCCCGCAGCACTTTGCAGTAAAGACAGCCTCAGCCATCTTAAAATCAAAACACTTTGATCAGCAGAGTCAGAGAAACAAAGAACTTATTGATATGTAGATGACCTCTCTGGAGGGAGCATAGCTTCCCAAGAGGAAAGGGAGGGGCCCAACTCTACTGCTTGCCTTACCCCCAGAACCAGACCCCAAAGCCTGGGGGAGGAGAGCCACAGGCCACACCCCCTTACACCAGCCGGTGACAGGCTGACAGGTGTACTTGCCGGGCAGAAAAGCACAAGTGTATCAATCCTCTAAGAAAAACCCTCAGGGAAACCAGATACTGAATATTCCTTCCTTCTGTGACCTGAGCCTGTTCTCATCTGGGAAAACCTGACTGGGGTGGCCTAGGAGGTCAGATGCCTAGACAGCAGAAAACTACAACCTACACTAAGAAAAATGAAGTTATGTCCCAGTTAAAGGAACAAACTTACACCTCATCTGAGATACAGGAATTTAAACAACTAATGCTAAATCAACACAAAATATTTAGAGAAGATTTTGCAAAAGAGATAGAGGCTATAAAGAAAACACTGGGCATACATAAGGCAGAAATCGAAAGTTCAAAAAAACAACTAGTAGAATCTATGGAAATGAAAGGCACAACACAAGAGACAAAAGACACAATGGAAACATAAAACAGCAGATCTCAAGAGGTAGAAGAAAACACTCAAGAACTGGAGACCAAAACGCCTGAAAGCCTACATGCAAAAGAGCAGATGGAGAAAAGAATGAAAAAATATGAGCAATGTCTCCAGGAACTTAAGGATGAACCAATGTACATATCATTGGTGTCCCAGAAGGAGAAGAGAAGGGAAAAGGGGCAGAGGCAATAATAGAGGAAATAATCAATGAAAATTTCCCATCTCTTGTGAAAGACATAAAATTACAGATCCAAGAAGTGCAGCATACTCCAAACAAAATAGATCTGAATAGGCCTACACCAAGACACTTAATAATCAGATTATCAAATGTCAAAGATAAAGAGAGAATCCTGAAAGCAGCAAGAGAAAAGCAATCCATCACATGCAAAGGAAGCTTAATAAGACTATGTGTGTGGATCTCTCAGCAGAAACCATGGAGACAAGAAGGAAGTGGTGTGATATATTTAAGATACTGAAAGAGAAGAACTGCCAAACAAGAATCCTATATCCAGCAAAGCTGTCCTTCAAATTTGTGGGAGAGCTAAAAATATTTTCTGACAAACAGATAATGAGAGACTCTGTGAACAAGACACCCGCCCTATAGGAAATACTAAAGGGAGCACTACAGAGTGATAGGAGAAGACAGGAGTGCGTGGTTTGGAACACAATTTTGGGAGATGGTAGCACAACAATGTAAGTACACTAAACAAAGATAACTATGAATATGGTTGAGAGAGGAAGGTTGGGAGCATGTGAGACACCAGAAGAAAGGAGGAGAGATAAAGACTGGGACTGTGTAACTTGGTGAAATCTAGAGTGTTCAACAATTGTGATAAAATGTACAAATATGTTCTTTTATGAGGGAGAACAAGCAAATGTCAACCTTGCAAGGTGTTAAAAATGGGGAGGCATTGGGGGAGGGATGCAATCAACATAAACTAGAGATTGTGACTAACAAAATCATTGTATTATGCTTCCTTTAATGTAACAAACGCAATATATCAAGGTAAATGCAGATGAGAGGGGGGATAGGGGAGGCATGTTAGACACTTGACATTGGTGGTGTTGTCTGACTCTTTACTCTACCTGGATTTAAGATTATTTTTCCTTTTGCTACTTCCTAGCTGTCATTTTTTTCCTCTTTCTTTTACCTCTCTGCCTTCTTTGACTTTCCCTTCTGCCTTGTGGAAGAAATGTAGATTCCCTTATGTAGATAGTGGTGAAGATGGTGAACACATAAATGTGTGACCATACAGAGAACCATCAAATTGTTTACTTAGGATGGAATGTGTGGTATGTGAACAAAACCATCTTAAAAAAAAAAATGGGTTGATGACATAACCTCGAGGGCAATATACTGAGTGAAATAAGCCAGACACATAGGGAAAAATATTGCAGGGTCTCACTGATAAGAACTAATTATAATACGTAAACTCATAGATGTGAAATATAGGGTACCAAAATATAGGACGAGGCTTAAGAATGGGGATTGGTTGCTTAGTATGAGCAGAATGTTCAACTAGGATGAACTTAAATGTTTGGAAATGAACAGAGGTGTCAGTAGCAAGATGTGAGAATAACCAACAGTGCCAAATGGTGTGTGAATGTGGTGGAAAGGGGAAGCTCAGAGTCATATACGTCACCAGAAGGAAAGTTGGAGGTCAAAAGACGGGAATGTATAAAACTGAATCCTATGGTGGGCAATTTCCATGATTAACTGTACAAATATTAGAAAATTCTTCCATGAACCAGAACAAACATATGACAATATAACTAGAAGTTAATAATAGAAGGGCATATAGGGAAGAAATATATACCTATTGCAAAGTATATACTACAATTAGTAGTATTTCAACATTCTTTGATAAACAGTAACAAATGTTCTATATTAACACTACAAGCCAACAATTAAGGGGGGATGGTTAGGGATATGGGAGGATTTGAGTTTCCTTTTCTTTCTTTCTTTTTTTTTTTTTTTTTTTTCTTTTTTTCATCTTTCACTTTATTTCTTGTCTGGAGTAATGAAAAGTTTCTAAAAATTATACAAAAATTAAGTGTGGTGATGGATGCACAGCTGTATGAGGGTACCAGGGGCAATTGATTGTACACTTTGGATCTTTGGATAATTGTATGGTATCTGAACAATCCCAATAAAAATTAAAAAGGGAAAAAAAAAGGAAAAAAAAAAACTAGTTCTGCAAATGGACCCAGGATTAATTGGATCACATTGTGAAGTAACTTATGCCTCAGGAAATCATCAAAACAATAGAACAATCAGCCCACAATTAGTGGAGTCTAAAATCTGGGTATGGTACCAGCAGAGGAAGTTACATTAACAGAGAGACCAAGGAAAGTGCTAAAATCACTATCATCCTGGTGTTTCTGTGTGCAGCCTAATGGTGCACCTTCTGAATAGCAACATCAGAGGCTTCACATTGAGGGCAGAACAGATTTTACTAAAATAGTCTTGCCAATTTACTAAACAAATAAAAAAGCAAATAACGGCAACAAATACCCTAGATTGGAAGGGGATCGGTATCCAGAGTTGGTTCAGTATATTAACTAAAATTTCCAGTTTTCAACCAAAAATTATAAGACATGCAAAGAAACAGAAAAGCTTGATCCCTACACAGGGAACACAGTGGACAACAGAAATTGCCCATGAGAGGGTCCAGATGTTAGGTTTAAAGATAAAGACTTTAAAGCAGTCATTATTAATACGATAAATGAAATAAGGAAATCAGGCTTAAAGAATTAAAGTAAGCTGAGATGATAATGTTTCATCAAATAGAGGATTTTAATAAAGTCATAGACATTATTAAAAAAAATGAGGTGAAAATTCTGGATTTGAGAGGTACAATAATTGAACAGAAAAATTCACTAGAAGGGCTTAACTGTAGATTTGAACTGGCAGAAGAAAGGATCAATGAAGTTGAAAGTAGATTGATAAAGATTATGCAAATTGGAGGAGAGAGTACAAAAGAATGATGGATTATGAAGAACCTCAAAAAAAATGTGAGAGACCATTAAATTCAATAACATATGCCTTTTAGGAGTACCAGAAGGAGAGGAGAGAGAGAAAAATAAAGTGGGAAAATATTTTGCCGAAATAATGGCTTAAAATTTCAAAAATTTGATAAGATATATTAATCTATACATCCAGGAAACTCAAAAACTCCAAGTAAGGCAAGCGCAAAGATATCCACACCTAGACATCATAGTGAAATGGTTGATAGCCAAAGATAAAGAGAAAACATTGAAAACAGCAAAAGAAAGTTGACTCATCACATATAAGGGAACCCCAATAATTAACAGATGACTTATCATCAGCAACAATAGCCTCCAGGAGACAGTGGGATGATATAGTCAAAGGGTAGAAAGGAAAAATAAAGCTGTAATCCAAGAATCTTATATCCAGTGAAGCTATTTTTCAAAAATATAGGTGAAATAATGACATGCCTAGATCAACCAAAACTGAATTTGTTAACATTCTTGCCTTACAAAATATACTAAAGGAAGTTTATTAGGCTGAAAGCAAGAAACTCCTGACAATAATGTGAATCCTTAAAAAAAAAAAAGCACCAGTAATTTTGAAATTATAAAAGCCCCTGGAAAATTTTCCAGAATAGACCCTATGCTAGGTTTTAAATTAACCACCAATACATTTAAAAGGATCGAAATTATGCAATGTCTGTCATCTACCCACAGTAGACTGAAATTAGAAATCAGTAAAAAGAAATCTGGGCACTTCATAAACATGGAAATTTTAAAACCCACTCATTAACAGCCAATTTAAAATTATCACAAAGGGATTCAGAAAATACTTTTAGAGGAATGAAAATTAAAACAATATATAAAAGTTAAAGAATGTTTACAAGAAAATTATAGCTGAAAATGCCTATGTTACAAAAGAAGAAGCATCTGTAATCAGTCACCTAATCTTTGACCTTAAAAGAGTGGAAAAGAAGAGCAAACTAACCCCAAAGCAAGTAGAAGAGAGGAAGTAATAATGGTTAAAGCAGAAATGCATAAAATAAAGAACAAAAATATAATAAAGAAAATCAACAAAATAAAAGGTAGTTCTTGAAAAGGTCAACAAAATTGACAAATCTTTAGCTAGACTGAGAACAAAAGATAAAAGACTCAAATTACTAAAATCAGTAATGCAAAAGGGTATATTACTACCACCCTTAAAGAAATAAAAAAGGAATTATAAGGAAATACTATGAACAGTTATATTAACACAAATTAGACAAATTTGAAAAAATCAATATATTTCTAGAAAGACAAATTACTGATAGTGGATATAGAAGAAACAGACAATCTGAATAGACCTATAACAAGTAAGAGATTGAACGTTTGTAGTAGTAGTAGTGGTAATAATAATAATATAAATAATAATATCTACTCTCAGAGAAGAGCCCAGGACCAGATGGCTTCACTGGTGAATTCTATCAGACATTTAAAGACACAACACTGATCCTTCAAAAATTCTTCAATAAAAATATTAAAGGAGAGAATACTTCCTATGAGACTAGTATTACTCTGATAACAAAACTGAAGATATCACAGCAAAAGAAAATTACACACTAATTTTTCTTTGTGATGATAGATTGAAGACCCCTCCGCAAAAATACTAGCACATCAAACTCAGCAACATATAAAAATAATTATGCACCATTACAAAGTGAGATTTATCCTGGCAATGCCAAGTTGGCTCAACAAATAAATGTGAAATACCATATAATTAGAATAAACAACAAAACTACATAATCATCTCAACAGATGTAGAAAAAATATTTAACAACATTCAACACTCCTTCATGAATAGAGCACTTGATAAATGAGGAATAGAATGGCACTTACTCAACGGCATATACACACACACACACACACACACACACACGCACACACACACACACACACACAAAATACCCTAGTGAACTAAGTCCATTCTTGATGGTGGAAAACAGATGTTCTCCCAAAGATCAAAAACAACACAAGAATGTCTACACTCACCATTTCTAATCAACATTATACTAGCCAGGCAAATTGGAAAGAGAAATAATTAAAAGACATCTATATGAGAAAGTAAAAAGTAAAACTATTTGTATATGAAATGATTCTCTATATAGAAAATCCTATGAAATCTACAATTTTTTTCACTAATCAGTAAGTTCAATTCTATTGCAGGAAGCAAAATTAATTGACAATAATCATTTTTTTCTACACATTTTGTAGGAACAATCCTAGCAGAAAATTAAGAAAATAATTCTATTTAAAAGACCATCAAAAGGAAATATTTAGGAATAACTTTAACAAAATAATTGTGAAATATATTCCAAAAACGAAAAAGCATTGTTGAAAGCAATTAAAGAACTAAATATATGGAAAGACATGCCATTTTATCAATTAATTAACTTACCATTGTAAGATGGCAATGCTGACCAGATTGATTGATAGATATACCATAATTCCAATGAAATTCTTTAATATAATAATTGTGAAACATATTCTAAAAACAAAAAAGCATTGTTGAAAGCAATTAAAGAACTAAATATATGGAAAGACATGTCATTTTATTGATTAATGAACTTACCATTGTAAGATGGCAATGCTGACCAAATTGATTTATAGATATACCATAATTCCAATGAAAATTCCCATTGAATTATTTGCAGAAATGGACAAATTCATCCTAAAATTCATATGAAAATTCAAGAGACCCAGAACAGCCAACGCTTTCTTGAATAAGTAAAACATAGTGGGAGGATTCACATTACTGGATTTCCAAACTTAGTACAAACTACAGAAATGAACACTCTGTTTTATTGGCATAAGAAAAGACAATGTAATAGAATTGAAAGTACAGAAATAAACTTTCAGTTATGGCTATTTATTTATTTATTTTTAATGCAATTTTACTGAGCTATATTCATAACCATACAGTCATCCAAACTGTGCAACCAGTTGTTGATAGTATCATCATACAGCTGTGCATTCATCACCATAATCAATTTTTTAACATTTTCATTACTCCAAAAAAAAAAATTAAAAATGAGAATAAAAATAAAAGTAAAAAAGAACACCCAACACATCTCATACTCCTTTTTCTCTCCTATTATTCATTTACTTTTTGTCCCCCTTGTTTCTACTTATCTGTCCATACACTGGATAAAGGGAGTGTAACCCATAAGGTTTTCAATCACACAGTCACACTATATAAGCTATATAGTTATACAGTCGTCTTCAGGAATCAAGGATACTGGGTTTCAGTTCAACAGTTTCAGGTATTTCCTTCTAGCTATTCTAATACACTAAAAACTAAAAAGGAATATCTATATAATGCATAAGAATAGCCTCTAGAATGACATCTCAACTCCATTTGAGATCTCTCAGCCATTGAGAGATTTATTTAATTTATTTAATTTCTCTTCCCCCTTTTGGTCAGGAAGGCTTTCTCAATCCCATGATGCCAAGTACAGGCTCATCTCTGGGAGTCATGTCCCACGTTATCAGGAAGATTTACACCCCTGGGAGTCATGTCCCACATAGGGGGAGGGCAGTGAGTTTACTTGCAGTGTTGGCTTAGAGAGAGAGGACACATCTGAGCAATGAAAGAGGTTCTCTGGGGGTGGCCTTTAGGCACAATTATAAGTAGGCTTAGCCTCTTCTTTGCAGTAACAAGTTTCATAAGGGCAAGCCCCAAGATTAAAGACTTGGCCTACTATAATCATAGTCCCCAGTGCTTGCGAGAATATTAGGAATTCTCCAGGTGAGGAGCTTAAATGTTTCCACACTTTTCCCCAGGCCCTCAAGGGGGCTTTGCAAGTATTTTTTATTCTCTGCCCAAATTACTCTGGGATGTATCAGGGCTTCACACTAACCCATACAAACCAACCAGATCTACCCCCATTCAAGGTTCCATGTAATTATGGCATTTGAATAAACTGACCATTCAAATTAACTTATATGGTGTGCTACAGAAAATACAGATTTTGCACAAACTAAATATCTCTTCCTTTGATCTCACACAGAAGTTGAGGTTTTAAAACCCAGTCAAGATGTTTTAGTTACTCCTCCAGGAAAGTAGGTAGAAAGCCAGGAACTGCGTGGACTGGACACCACAGAGCAATCTGACTTTGGGCACACTTCATACAACACTCATGAAAATGTGGAACTGCTGAGATCAGCAAAATCTGTAAGTTTTTGTGGCCAGGGGACCCGCACCCCTCCCTGCCAGGCTCAGTCGCATGGGAGGAGGGGCTGTCAGCTCCGGGAAGGAGAAGGGAGAACTGCAGTGGCAGCCCTTATTGGAAACTCATTCTACTGATCCAAACTCCAACCGTAAATAGACTGAGACCAGACACCAGAGAATCTGAGAGCAGCCAGCCCAGCAGAGAGGAGACAGGCCTAGAAAACAACAGCACGAAGAACTCCAAAATAAAAGTGGAGGATTTTTGGAGCTCTGGTGAACATAGAAAGGGGAAGGGCAGAGCTCAGGCCCTGAGACTCATATGCAAATCCCAAAGAAAAGCTGATCTCTCTGCCCTGTGGACCTTTCCTTAATGGTCCTAATTGCTTTGTCTCTTAGCATTTCAATAACCCATTAGATCTGTGAGGAGGGCCCTTTTTTTTTTTTAATCCTTTTTTCTTTTTCTAAAACAATTACTCTAAAAAGCCCAATACAGAAAGCTTCAAAGACTTGCAATTTGGGCAGGTCAAGACAAGAGCAGAACTAAGAGAGCTCTGAGACAAAAGGCAATAATCCAGTGGCTGAGAAAATTCACTAAACACCACAACTTCCCAAGAAAAGGGGGGTGTCTGCTCACAGCCATCATCCTGGAGGACAGGAAACACTCCTGCCCATCGCCAGCCCCATAGCCCAGAGCTGCCCCAGACAACCCAGTGTGACGGAAGTGCTTCAAATAACAGGCACACACCACAAAACTGGGCATGGACATTAGCTTTCCCTGCAACCTCAGTTGATTGTCCCAGAGTTGGGAAGATGGAGCAGTGTGAATTAACAAAGCCGCATTCAGCAATCATTTCAGCAGACTGGGAGCCTCCCTACATAGCCCAGCAGCCCAGAACTGCCCTGAGGGGATGGCACTCACCTGTGACATAGCACAGTCATCTTCAACAGAGGACCAGGGGGTGCACGGCCTGGAAGAGGGACCCACTCGCAAGTCTCAGGAGCCATATACCAATACCAAGGACTTGTGGGTCAGTGGCAGAGACAAACTGTGGCAGGACTGAACTGAAGGATTAGACTATTGCAGCAGCTTTAAAACTCCAAGATCACCAGGGAGATTTGATTGTTAGAGCCACACCCCCCAGCCCTGACTGCCCAGAAACATGCCCCATATACAGGGCGGGGAACACCAACTACACACACAAGCTTGGTACATCAATTGGACCCCACAAGACTCACTCCCCCACTCACCACAAAGGCAAAGCGGGGGAGAACTGGTTTGTGGAGAACAGGTGGCTCGTGGACGCCACCTGCTGGTTAGTTAGAGAAAGTGTACTCCATGAAGCTGTAGATCTGATAAATTAGAGATAAGGACTTCAATTGGTCTACAAATTCTAAAAGAAACCTATCAAGTTAAGCAAATGCCAAGAGGCCAAAAACAACAGAAAATTATAAAGCATATGAAAAAACCAGATGATATGGATAACCCAAGCCCAAGGATCCAAATCAAAAGATCAGAAGAGACACAGCACCTAGAGCAGCTACTCAAAGAAGTAAAGATGAACAATGAGACCATAGTACAGGATACAAAGGATATCAAGAAGGCCCTGGAAGAGCATAAAGAAGACATTGCAAGACTAAATAAAAAAATAGTTGATCTTATGGAAATTAAAGAAACTGTTGACCAAATTAAAAAGATTCTGGACAATCATAGTACAAGACTAGAGGAAGTTGAAAAACGAATCAGTGACCTGGAAGATGACAGAATGGAAAATGAAAGCATAAAAGAAAGAATGGGGAAAAAAATTGAAAAAATCGAAACGGACCTCAGGGATATGATAGATAATATAAAATGTCCAAATATAAGACTCATTGGTGTCCCAGAAGGGGAAGAAAAGGGTAAAGGTCTAGGAAGAGTATTCAAAGAAATTGTTGGGGAAAACTTCCCGCATCTTCTAAACAACATAAATATACAAATCATAAATGCTCAGTGAACTCCAAATAGAATAAATCCAAGTAAACCCACTCCAAGACATATTCTGATCACACTGTCAAACACGGAAGAGAAGGAGCAAGTTCTGAAAGCAGCAAGAGAAATGCAATTCACCACATACAAAGGAAACAGCATAAGACTAAGTAGTGACTACTCAGCAGCCACCAAGGAGGCGAGAAGGCAGTGGTATGATATAATTAAAATTCTGAGTGAGAAAAATTTCCAACCAAGAATACTTTATCCAGCAAAGCTCTCCTTCAAATTTGAGAGAGAGCTTAAATTTTTCACAGACAAACAAATGCTGAGAGAATTTGCTAACAAGAGACCTGCCCTACTGGAGTTACTAAAGGGAGCCCTACAGACAGAAAAACAAAGAAAGGACACAGAGACTTGGAGAAAGGTTCAGTACTAAAGAGATTCGGTATGGGTACAATAAAGGATATTAATAGAGAGAGGGGAAAAATATGACAAACATAAACCAAAGGATAAGATGGCTGATTCAAGAAATGCCTTCACGGTTATAACGTTGAATGTAAATGGATTAAACTCCCCAATTAAAAGATATAGATTCGCAGAATGGATCAAAAAAAATGAACCATCAATATGTTGCATACAAGAGACTCATCTTAGACACAGGGACACAAAGAAACTGAAAGTGAAAGGATGGAAAAAAATATTTCATGCAAGCTACAGCCAAAAGAAAGCAGGTGTAGCAATATTAATCTCAGATAAAATAGACTTCAAATGCAGGGATGTTTTGAGAGACAAAGAAGGCCACTACATACTAATAAAAGGGGCAATTCAGCAAGAAGAAATAACAATCGTAAATGTCTATGCACCCAATCAAGCTGCCACAAAATACATGAGAGAAACACTGGCAAAACTAAAGGAAGCAATTGATGTTTCCACAATAATTGTGGGAGACTTCAACACATCACTCTCTCCTATAGATAGATCAACCAGACAGAAGACCAATAAGGAAATTGAAAACCTAAACCATCTGATAAATGAATTAGATTTAACAGACATATACAGAACATTACATCCCAAATCACCAGGATACATATTCTTTTCTAGTGCTCACGGAACTTTCTCCAGAATAGATTATATGCTGGGACATAAAACAAGCCTCAGTAAATTTAAAAAGATTGAAATTATTCAAAGCACATTCTCTGACCACAATGGAATACAATTAGAAGTCAATAACCATCAGAGACTTAGAAAATTCACAAATTCCTGGAGGTTAAACAACACACTCCTAAACAATCAGTGGGTTAAAGAAGAAATAGCAAGAGAAATTGCTAAATATATAGAGACGAACGAAAATGAGAACACAAAATACCAAAACCTATGGGATGCAGCAAAAGCAGTACTGAGGGGGAAATTTATAGCACTAAATGCATATATTAAAAAGGAAGAAAGAGCCAAAATCAAAAACTAATGGATCAACTGAAGAAGCTAGAAAATGAACAGCAAACCAATCCTAAACCAAGTAGAAGAAAAGAAATAGCAAGGATTAAAGCAGAAATAAATGACATAGAGAACAAAAAAAAAAAATAGAGAGGATAAATATCACCAAAAGTTGGTTCTTTGAGAAGATCAACAAGATTGACAAGCCCCTAGCTAGACTGACAAAATCAAAAAGAGAGAAGACCCATATAAACAAAATAATGAATGAAAAAGGTGACATAACTGCAGATTCTGAAGAAATTAAAAAAAGTATAAGAGGATACTATGAACAACTGTATGGCAACAAACTGGATAATGTAGAGGAAATGGACAATTTCCTGGAAACATATGAACAACCTAGACTGACCAGAGAAGAAATAGAAGACCTCAATCAACCCATCACAAGCAAAGAGATCCAATCGGTCATCAAAAATCTTCCCACAAATAAATGCCCAGGGCCAGATGGCTTCACAGGGGAATTCTACCAAACTTTCCAGAAAGAACTGACACCAATCTTACTCAAACTCTTTCAAAACATTGAAGAAAATGGAATACTACCTAACTCATTTTATGAAGCTAACATCAATCTAATACCAAAACCAGGCAAAGATGCTACAAAAAAGGAAAACTACCAGCCAATCTCCCTAATGAATATAGATGCAAAAATCCTCAACAAAATACTTGCAAATCGAATCCAAAGACAGATTAAAAAAAATCATATACCATGACCAAGTGGGGTTCATTCCACGCATGCAAGGATGGTTCAACATAAGAAAATCAATCAATGTATTACAACACATTAAAAATTCGAAAGGGAAAAATCAAATGATCATCTCAATAGATGCTGAAAGAGCATTTGACAAAATCCAACGTCCGTTTTTGATAAAAACACTTCAAAAGGTAGAAATTGAAGGAAACTTCCTCAATATGTTAAAGAGCATATATGAAAAACCCACAGCCAGCGTAGTGCTCAATGGTGAGAGACTGAAAGCCTTCCCTCTAAGATCAGGAACAAGACAAGGATGCCCGCTGTCACCACTGTTATTCAACATTGTGCTGGAAGTGCTAGCCAGGGCAATCCAGCAAGACAAAGAAATAAAAGGCATACAAATTGGAAAAGAAGAAGTAAAACTGTCATTGTTTGCAGGTGATATGATCTCATATCTGGAAAACCCTGAGAAATTGACAATACAGCTACTAGAGCTAATAAACAAATTTAGCAAAGTAGCGGGATACAAGGTTAATGCACATAAGTCAGTAATGTTTCTATATGCTAGAAATGAACCAACTGAAGAGACACTCAAGAAAAAGATACCATTTTCAATAGCAACTAAAAAAATCAAGTACCTACGAACAAACTTAACCAAAGACGTAAAAGACCTATACAAAGAAAACTACATAACTCTACTAAAAGAAATAGAAGGGGACCTTAAAAGATGGAAAAATATTCCATGTTCATGGATAGGAAGGCTAAATGTCATTAAGATGTCAATTCTACCCAAACTCATCTACAGATTCAATGCAATCCCTATCAAAATTCCAACAACCTACTTTGCAGACTTGGAAAAGCTAGTTATCAAATTTATTTGGAAAGGGAAGATGCCTCGAATTGCTAAAGACACTCTAAAAAAGAAAAACGAAGCGGGAAGACTTACACTCCCTGACTTTGAAGCTTATTATAAAGCCACAGTTGTCAAAACAGGATGGTACTGGCACAAAGACAGACATATAGATCAATGGAATCGAATTGAGAATTTGGAGATAGACCCCCAGATCTATGGCCAACTGATCTTTGATAAGGCCCCCAAAGTCACTGAACTGAGTCATAATGGTCTTTTCAACAAATGGGGCTGGGAGAGTTGGCTATCCATATCCAAAAGAATGAAAGAGGACCCCTACCTCACACCCTACACAAAAATTAACTCAAAATGGACCAAAAGAAAGTACCATAAAAGTCCTAGAAGATAATGTAGGAAAACATCTTCAAGACCTTATATTAGGCGGACACTTCCTAGACTTTACACCCAAAGCACAAGCAACAAAAGAAAAAAATAGGTAAATGGGAACTCCTCAAGTTTAGAAGTTTCTGCACCTCAAAGGAATTTCTCAAAAAGGTAAAGAGGCAGCCAACTCAATGGGAAAAAATTTTGGAAACCATGTGTCTGACAAAAGACCGATATCGTGCATAAAGAAATCCTACAACTCAATGACGATAGTACAGACAGCCCAATTATAAAATGGGAAAAGATATGAAAAGAGAGTTCTCTGAAGAGGAAATACAAATGGCCAAGAAACACATGAAAAAATGTTCAGCTTCACTAGCTATTAGAGAGATGCAAATTAAGACCACAATGAGATATCATCTCACACCGATTAGAATGGCTGCCATTAAACAAACAGGAAGATACAAATGCTGGAGGGGATGTGGAAAAATTGGAACTCTTATTCATTGTTGGTGGGACTGTATAATGGTTCAGCCACTCTGGAAGTCCGTCTGGCAGTTCCTTAGAAAACTAGATATAGAGTTACCCTTTGATCCAGCGATTGCACTTCTCGGTATATACCCGGAATATTGGAAAGCAGTGACACGAACAGATGTCTGCACGCCAATGTTCATAGCAGCATTATTCACAATTGCCAAAAGATGGAAACAACCCAAATGTCCTTCAGCAGATGAGTGGATAAATAAAATGTGGTATATACACACGATGGAATACTACACGGCAGTAAGAAGGAACGATCTTGTGAAAGATATGACAACATGGATGAACCTTGAAGACATAATGCTGAACGAAATAAGCCAGGCACAGAAAGACAAATATTATATGCTACCACTAATGTGAACTTTGAAAAATGTAAAACAAATTGTTTATAATGTAGAATGTAGGGGAACTAGCAATAGAGAACAATTAAGGAAGGGGGAACAATAATCCAAGAAGAACAGATAAGCTATTTAATGTTCTGGGGATGCCCAGGAATGACTATGGTCTGTTAATTTCTGATAGATATAGTAGGAACAAGTTCACAGAAATGTTGCTATATTAGGTAACTCTCTTGGGGTAAAGTAGGAACATGTTGGAAGTAAAGCAGTTATCTTAGGTTAGTTGTCTTTTTCTTACTCCCTTGTTATTGTCTCTTTGAAATGTCCTTTTATTGTTTTTTTTTTAATTTTTTTTTTCATGCAGTTGATTTAAAAAAAGCGAAAAAGTTAAAAAAAAAAAAAAAACAAGGAAAAAAATATGTAGAGCCCCCTTGAGGAGCCTGTGGAGAATGCAGGGGTATTCGCCTACCCCACCTCGATGGTTGCTAACATGACCACGGACATAGGGGACTGGTGGTTTGATGGGTTGGGCCCTCTACCATAGGTTTTACCCTTGGGAAGACGGTTGCTGCAAAGGAGAGGCTAGGCCTCCCTATAATTGTGCCTAAGAGCCTCCTCCCGAGTGCCTCTTTGTTGCTCAGATGTGGCCCTCTCTCTCTACCTCAGCCAACTTGAAAGGTGAAATCACTGCCCTCCCCGCTACGTGGGATCAGACACCCAGGGGAGTGAATCTCCCTGGCAACGTGGAATATGACTCCCGGGGAGGAATCGTGGGACGGAGAACGTCTTCTTGACCAAAAGGGGGATGTGAAAGGAAATGAAATAAGCTTCAGTGGCAGAGAGATTCCAAAAGGAGCCGAGAGGTCACTCTGGTGGGCACTCTTACGCACAATTTAGACAACCCTGTTTTAGGTTCTAAAGAATTGGGGTAGCTGGTGGATACCTGAAACTATCAAACTACAACCCAGAACCCATGAATCTCGAAGACAATTGTATAAAAATGTAGCTTATGAGGGGTGACAATGGGATTGGGAAAGCCATAAGGACCACACTCCACTTTGTCTAGTTTATGGATGGATGAGTAGAAAAATAGGGGAAGGAAACAAACAAACAAACAGACAAAGGTACCCAGTGTTCTTTTTTACTTCAATTGCTCTTTTTCACTTTAATTATTATTCTTGTTATTTTTGTGTGTGTGCTAATGAAGGTGTCAGGGATTGATTTAGGTGATGAATGTACAACTATGTAATGGTACTGTGAACAATCGAATGTACGATTTGTTTTGTATGACTGCGTGGTATGTGAATATATCTGAATAAAATGAAGATTAAAAAAAAAAGACCCAGTCAATATCATCCTTTTCCTTTTTGTCTGGTTTCCCTTAGTTCTAATCAAGTCCATTTTGTTCATATTTCTAATTGAAGTCTGATCTCTTTTTCAGCTTCTTTAACATTTGCTGTTTGGGGTAGTGCTGACATTCATAGCTGCTGAACTCTGGGTCTGGTCTCAGGTGTCACACAGATATCCAAAGTTCCAGGGCCCAGGTTATACAGCAAACAGCTCAGCATCTCAGAACTTAGAAACAACCATTACCACTCATGAATACTTGTGACTGCTGTAAAAGCTTACAATCTAGGAATCTTTACCATAAACCTTCCCCTGATAATCTATGCTCTCAATTCAGTTTTCAGAGTTTGCACATCATAGTTAGTCCATATTAGTGAGGCATTATAATGTTTGTCTTTTTGATTCTGACTTATTTCACTCAACATACTGTCCTCAATGTCCATTCACCTTGTTGCATACCTCACAACTTCATTTCTACTTGCTGCAGCTCAGTATTCCATTGTATGCATACAACATAGTTCACCATTTTGTTTATCAGTCAATGTACCCATAGTCCACCTCCATCCATTGCAAATTGTCAACACTACTACCACAAACACCAGTGTGCAATATCCACTCATGTCTCTGCTCTCAGTTTTTCTAAGTATATACGTGGTTATGGGGTTGCAGAACCATATTGCAACCCCATAGTTAGCTGCCTGTGGAACCACCACACTGCCCGTTGTTGCTGGTCTCTCTGGGAGGCCAACTGCTCAGGTCAGGTCAGTAGGTGGCAGCTCCATATGCTCCCCTTTGCCTTGGAGAAGAGGGACACCTGTACTGCTCAAGGGTGTGGTATTTATACACCCCAGGGGGAGTCGTCCCTGTCACTGAGCAAGAAAACATGCTTCAGGCAAACTTTGTGTATAATGCCTGCCCTGGCAAGCAACTGGGGCTGTTTGTTTCTGGTTTTGGGTTCAAGGTACATTCAGGGCATTCCATTAGACCTGATGTCTTCTCCTGATTGTGGAATGGAAACATACTGAAACATCTGCACACAAAGAAAAGGAGGGCTGGTGGGGGAAGAGGGTTGGTGAGGGCTGAGAGATGACTACTGAGCATGTCTGTGGCATCCCCAGTGGAAAACAATGTTGGTGAGGATTTGGAGAAAATGCAACACTCATAAATTGCTGGTGGGAATGTAAGATGGTGCAGCTGCTCTGTAAAACAGTATTTCTCAAATTGTTAATCATATAGTTACCATATAATCCAACAATTCCACTCCCAGGTATATCCCCAAGAGAATTGGAAACATGTTTACACAAAAATTTTTGCATAGATGTACATAGCAGTATATTCATAATAGCCAAAAATTATGAATAACCCAAATTTCATCAACTGGTAATAGATAAATTGAACATTGTGTATCTGAACAATAGAATACATTTCAGCCATAAAAAGAGATGGAGTATTGTTACATGCTACAAATTATGAATAACCCAAATTTCATCAACTGGTAATAGATAAATTGAACATTGTGTATCTGAACAATAGAATACATTTCAGCCATAAAAAGAGATGGAGTATTGTTACATGCTACAACATGTATGAACTTTGAAAACATTATGCTAAGTGAAAGAATCTAGAAACTAAAAGTTGCAAATTTAATAACATTTATATGAAAGGTGGAGACAAGGAGAATCCATAGAGACAGAAAGTAGATTCTTGGTTGCCAGGGAATGGGAGAGAGGGGAATGAGAAATGATTGTTAATGGATACTGGGTTTCTTTGTGGGTTGATGAAAATATTATGTACATACTGATGCTGGTTGCAGAATTTTGAGAATATACTAAACAGAAATTTAAGAATTGTACACTTTAAATGGAGAAACTAATGGTATGTGAATTTGATCTCTTAAAAAAATGGAGGTTGATCTTTTTCAGAGGTTTTTCTGAATCTATTGGGATAATCATTTGGTGTTATACATATAATCAATTAAAATGATGAACATATTGATTAATTTATTATGGGGCACATGTTTGCATTCTTAGAATTAACCAGTGTTTTTATGACATGATAGTTGTTTTAATACTGGTTGATTTGATTAACTAATATGACTTTTGGAATTTTTGCTATACCTTGGTGAGTGTGATTTGCCTTTTCATTTGATTTTGGTCCTTGAATTGTTTTTGAATCAAAGTTATATTAGCCTCCTAAATTATTTTGGGTAGTACGTTCTCTCTTCTCTCGCTCTCTCCTCTAAATCAATCTCTTTCTCTCTCTCTTCTCTCCGTCCCTCCCTCCCTCCCTTTTTTTCTCCATCTATTTTTTAAACCATTTGAATGGGGGAAAGATTGTCTGTTCATAGATTTTTTAAATTCAGTTTTATTGAGATATATTGACATATCATACAATCATCTGTGGTGTACAATCAACTGTTCACGGTACCATCATATAGTTCTGCATTCATCACCCCAGTCTATTTTTGGACATTTTCCTTATGCCAGAAAAAGTAAAAGTAAGAATAAAAAATAAAAGTAAAACGGAACACCCAAATAATCCCCCCCATCCTATTTTTCATTTAGTTTTTGTTCCCATTGTTCTACTCATCCATCCATACAGTGGATAAAGGGAGTGTGATCCACAAGGTTTTCACAATCACACCGTCACCCCTTGTAAGCTACATTGTTATACATCATCTTCAAGAGTCAAGGCTACTGGGTTGCAGTTTGATAATTTTGGGTATTTACTTTCAACTATTCCAATACATTAAAACATAAAAGGGTTATCTATATACTGCATAAGAGTGCCCACCAGAGTGATCTCTCAACTCCATTTGGAATCTCTCAGCCACTGAAACTTTATTTTGTTTCATTTTACATCCCCCTTTTGGTCAAGAAGATGTTCTCAATCCCACAATATTGGGTCCAGATTCATCCTTGCTAGTCATTATCTGCATTGTGAGAGAGATTTATAACCCTGGGAGTCAGATCCCACATAGGATGAAGGGCAGTGAGTTCACCTGCCGAGTCAGGTTAGCTAGAGAGAGAGGGCCACATCTGCGCAACAAAGAGGTACTCAGGGGGAGACTCTTAGACACAATTATAAGCAAGTTTAGCCTCTTCTTTGCAGTAACGAGCTTCATAAGGGCAAGCCCTAAGATAGAGGGCTCGACATACCAAACCGCCAGTCCTCAATGTTTGTAACAACATCAGCAACAATCCAGGTGAGGAAGTCCAATACTTCTACATTTTCCCCCAGTTCCTCAGGGGGGCCTTGCATATATATTTTTATTCTCTGCCCAAATTACTTTGGGATGTGTCACTATTTCACAGTAACCTATACAAACCTACTCGTACAAACTGTATGAGTTAAATTGTTTAGGAAATATAGATCCTGCACCAAATAAACATCTCTTCCCTTGGTCTCACATGGAAGTTGAAGTTTTAAAATACAGTCAGTATCGTCTTTTACCCTTTGGCCCAATTTGCCCTAGTCCTAACCAGAGCTGCTTCATTCACATCTCTAATCGAAGCCTGGACTCTTTTTCAGCTTTTTTGACAGTTGCTGTATGCGCTAATACTGACATTCATATCTGCTGAGCTCTAGCTCTTGAGTTTCAGGAATCATACAGATACCCAAAGTTCCAGGGATCAATCAGTTTATACATAGAGGAATCAGCATCTCAGAATCTGGAGATAGCCATTGCAATTCAGGAATAGATGTGACTGCTATTAGGGCTTACAATCTAGGGACCATTACAATAAGCATTCCTCTGATAAGCTGTGCTCTAAGATTCAATTCTGAGTTGTACACAATGTAGTTAGTCCATATTGGTGAGGCATTATAGTGTTTGCCTTTGTTTCTGGTCTAGTTCACTCAAAATCTGTCTACAGGATCCATTCACCTTGTTGTGTATCTTACAACTTCACTCTCGCAGTTGCTCAATATTCTGTTATATGGTTATAGAAAATCTTCACAGGCCAGACCCTCTGCTGTGTGCTGGGTATACAGGCATGAACAAACACAGATATGCTTCCTCTCTCAAAGAACTTACAGTTTAAAAGGTAAACCAATGCAATATATAATTATACTCAGGATTAATAGATGGGTAGATCTGTGGCATTCAAAGGCTTTATTTACAAACATTTATTCATTATGAGACATCCTTGAGAATCATGAGGGAGTATCTTTGCTGGTATGACTGAAAACTAAGGGATATATATGTTCAGTGTGTTACCTCAAGTGGAAAAACAAGTTGAAACTTCCTGTTTTCCTCTTGCAAATAAGGCTACAGTGAGCATTCATATACAGATTTTTGTGTGAACATCAGTTTTCATTTCTCTGAGATACATGTCTGAGAATACAATTGCTGGGTTTTATGGGAAGCGCTTGTTATGTTTGTAAGTCACTACTATACTCTTTTTCAGAGTGACTGTGCCTTTCCACATTCCCATCAACAATGAATGAATGTATTGTATATGAGTTTTAACTGCTGAACTAACAGTTCTTCAGAATATCAAAAAGAAAAAAAAAATATTCTATTGTATGCACACACCACAGTTCACCATTCTGTTCCTCAGTCGATGTACCCTTAGGCCACCTCCACCCACTGCAAATCATGAATACTGCCTCCATAAACACCAGCGTGCAAATATCCATTCATGTTCCTGCTCTCAGATCCTCCAAGTATATGCCCCTAAGGAGGTTGCAGGATGTTATGGCCCCCACATACTTAGCTTCTTGTGGAAGCACCACACTATCTTCCAGAAAGGCTGCACCATCAACAGTAAATAGGTACATCCCTCTCTCCATGTTTTCTGCAGCATTTTTACCCCTATTTATATTTTTTCCTACAATTTTATAGAGCTATGTTCACATACCATACAATTACCCACAGTGTACAATCAGTTATTCATGGTATCATCATACAGTTGTGCATTTATCACTGCAGTCAGCACTTAAACAGCACTCAAACACTTGATTACTATGAAAAAAAGTTTTTTTTTAGCGAATAATAAAAAAGATAATAAAAAGAAAAATAAAATGTCATACAATGTAACAGTAGGGTCAGGCAACACCACCATTACCAAGAATCCCATACCCCTCCCTCCCTATATCCCCCTCTAATACACATTTAGCCTTGGTATATTGCCTTTGTTACATTTAATGGAAGCATATTATAATGTTATCATTGACCATAGATGCCAGTTTGCTTTGATTATATTTTTTCACCAATACCATCTCCTTTTCAACACTCTGCATGTCTGACATTCATTTTTATTCCCACATGCAAGAACATTTTTATATTTGTACATTTAGTCACAATCATTGACCTCTCCAGTTTTTGCTAAGTTATACAGTCCCAGTCTTTATCTTCTAGTTTTACCTCAGGTGTCATTCATGCCTCTAGCCCACCTCTTTCAGCTTTACTCACGAACGTCTTTGTTCGGTCACTGTACTTACAATGTTGTGCTACCATCACACAGTATTATGCTATCTATTTCTGGATCTATGCAGTCCTGCTGAACATTCTATAGTCCTTCAGCATCAAATGCCCCATCTCTACTGTTCATAGAATTTTTGTTAAAATACCTGTAAAATCAATTAGGGGAGAATATTTGTATAGCTGTTTGAGTATTTGATGAATGTCTCTCATAAGGGTTTCAACTTTTTTTGAGTCAATTTAATAATTTATTACTTTTGAAAATATCAATTTTGTCTTTTTGTTTTCAAGATTATGAATATACTTTATATATATTATTCTTTGTTTATTAAAATTTCTAGTTTCTTACTCTGTCTCATTTGGGGGATCTCCAAATGTGGCTCAGATTTGCCTCTTTTTTTCATCGTTTTCGCTACATTTGCTGTTATTCTTTTCAGAGTACCAGCTTTTGCTTTAGATAATTATCTCTATTCTTATTCATTTCTACTCTTTTCTGTTCCATTAATTGTAGCTATAGCTTTTTTCTTTATTATTTTCATTGTGTTTAATCTTTATTTGAACATTTGATGTATTTATTTTCAATACTTTTCATGGCTTTGCTTTATTTTGCTTTTAAGATAAATGAATTTGAGACCTTACAATTCCCACTAATGACCATTTACTTCTTAATTATGTTGTTCAATTCTTCTGTATCCTTAGTATATTTTTGTCTTCTTCATATGCCATTTTCTAAGAGTACATTAAAATTTCTCATTATGATTATGAATTTTCTAATTTCTTTTAATAATTCTGTCAGCTTTTGCTATTTCTAGATCCATACCAATTTATGATTTTTATATCTTCTTAATGGAATATTTTCATGTTTGTATAATTTATCTTTTTATATGAATATTCCTCATGTTCATATTTATTTTTTTAAAATTAAATTCATGACACTAGCTTTATTTTTGTCAGTGTTTATTTTTTCTTTTTCTCTATGTTAACTACGTCCAAAATTCTTCAATATCTGTATTATTCCGAAAATAGGAATTTGACTTCACATTTCCTTACGTGATACCATTAGTTAGTATTTTATTTGTACCTTTTCCAAAAACCAAATTTAGATGTAATTATTTCATTTATAACCAGAAGATGGTTCATTTTATCAAGATATTTTATCAGTATCTGGGCTTATCATTGCTTCTTGCATTTCCCTCTACCCTCTTTGTTTTCAGTTCTACTTTTATGTTTCATATGAAATCTTTTCATATTTATTTCAGGGAAATATGTGAGTAGTAAATTTTCTTAGCTTTTTAAAATCTTTTAACATTATTTTGATCTTAGCTTTAAAATGATGGATTGTCAGTTATGTTCTTTAGCATTTGAAAATATTTATATCTTTCAGTCAATTACAATTGCTAATGAGATACTGTTTTTGTCAAAATAATTGGCATTCTATTATGGATAATCTGCCATTTCTCTGTGAGTTGTTAAAATTTTTTTCTCCTATATTTGATATCCTATGGTTTCACTCTAGGTTTTTATGAACATTTATGGGCACAGCTTTATTTTTCCTGTTTGGCACTTTAAATATACTCTTTCTATGAAGACTTTTTATCTTCTTTATTTTAGTAGAATTCTACATCTTATTTTAAAAAATTTTGCCTCTCTCATGACCCTTACTGTTTTGTTTTATTTTCTTTAAAGTCATACGTTGACATTTTTAATTAAAAGTTTGATGTCTTTTATCATCTTTTACAATATGTCAATCTCCTTATTGCTGTGTGCTGTTAGGGGTGAATCCCTTTCACTATTTTATAATACTTATTCTTTATGGGAAGTCTTAAAGTTATCCCATCGTTATTTCTTCCTCATCATAATGATGTGTTTTTTTCATTTCTGTTTTTTATAATTGGGTCTTTTAATCTGCAGCTGTTTTTGATTATTGTGTTCCTTTAATTCCTTTGTAATATTCTATTCATTATAAGGATATTATTCTTCCCTTCATCTCTATTAAACTGTTAGATGAGTGTTTTTTATAGGACTTTTTACTCTACAGTAGATTTCTCAATTATTTGAAGATCTAAAGTAGCAAAGTCCTCTATTGAATGAATTGGCTTTCTTAAATTGTTAATTTTCTCTTTATATGGTTTTTTAGGTATAAGAATCAGTTTTTTGTTTGCTTTGTTTTGCCCTGCTCTCTCCCTCCTTGTCCTTCCTGTGATAGCTTTTTTTTTTTAATTCAGTGTTATTGAAATATATTCACATACCATACAACCGGTGATAGCTTTTGATTGCTTACACCTGCCAGTGTGACTGCCTGGTTCAGAAGCAGGCCACACATTTTACTGTGATATCAGTCCAAGTCCTTTTGGCTTTCTCTGCTTGATCTTGTCCTCCTGGGCAATAACACAGTTCAGGCCACAACCCTGCCAGTTTTCATGGACTGTGTTCTGGTTGCTCCACAATTTATAAAGTAAAAAGATCCCATTTTCCTTATAGTTTCAACTGGGCAATACTCTGAAGTGCTCGAATTCAGTTTCTTGAAATTCTTGCTCATAAACACATACACAAAAAGACAATTTTTTAAAGCACCATTTTAATAGTGACAAAATGGAAACCGTTTATTGGCCCTTAAAGAGGAGAATGGACAAGTAAATTATGTTATGTTTATAGAATGGAATGCTGTATGGCCATGAAAATGAATAAACTAGATTTTTATGCAAAAACTTGGATAGATTTCAAAAATTATGACATGTACAAATATAAAATAGGTTTCCCCCAAATAAAGAGTGAGAATATTAATGTACACTAAGAACATAAACACATGATTCTTTGTGTGATTTGCATACATGTGACCATGTGATTATAAATTTAAAAGGGTAAAAATAATGGATTGGAGATAATATAATATTTTTAGAAAAATGAGAATGAGTGTTTCTAGAATGTGAGGGAGGCAGAGGGATGGAGCTAGAAAGAAAAAAAGAAAGATTTCAACTTTACCTGTAAAAGTTTATTTTATTTTCATAGAAAATAAGTTGCAGCAAAAATGGAGAATAGTATATTTAAAAATATGACGAATATGAAATGAAAAGGAAGGCATGAATTGAATGGAATTTGTGTGGAGATTTATTAAATACTACATGTAATTATCAAAACACAGTAACCTCACTGCTCTTCCGAGTCAGATTTAGTCCAGCCAAGACAAAGCATTGTCTAAATACAGTGTAATTTCTAGGCATGGAATTCTACACAATGATATGTGTGTGTGTTCGAAATTTTAAAATGAGCTAAAAGCTACACTAATCCAATTATAAGCCTTTAAGAAATTTTTTGACCATTCTCAGAGCACTGGGAAGAAGTATGTAGCCTATTGTCTCGCAAATGATAAACACTACCAGTATATTTATTTAACGAATGCATTCTCATTGCCCTCTGTCAACTCTATCCTTCCCAACAAACAAAGTAATATGGCCTCATCAACATCTTTGTGAATTAAAAAAAAAAAGTATTTTCCCAGTCTTTGAAGCAAAAATCTGTGGAGTAAGAAAGGCAAACAGGGATACAGAAAGGGGGGACATGGAGATGTTTTCTTCCATTTAATGATTTAGGAAAAAAATGAAGGCAGATTTGATTTCCTTTCTCATTTTGAAAGAAGAAAAAATGCTTTCTTCTGAAAAAAAAATACATGAATACAGCACTGTGAATACAAAGACTAATCAGATGCACTGCTATTGTTTTGTAGACAAGATGCAATGAATTGTGTCAAGAGAAATAAATGTTTGAATTGATTCCCCAAGGCCAGCCAACAGCTGTCTAATAGTTTCTGTTCGTTCCTTCAATGATATGTGTCAACAACAACTAGTCTAAGCACGATCACTCTTCTAATTCCTCACCAACCAAACAGCCACTGAGTAGATGCAAAAAAATACATGCTGAACACTTCCCAGCCTAGATGTCCTTCCCCAACAAATATAGGGTCATGTAAGCAAACTTTGCCTCTAGGTATGGCATGGCATGGGTGGCAGTGAGAGCCAATATGACAGCTTCCATCCAAAGTGATTGGGGTGCTGTAAGGAAAGTGAATCAGGTGTGTCGTACCATGAGCAAAATGCCATCTGTGCAATGATTGGATGGTATAATTTTTATAAGAAAATGTCATCTGTAAGGCATAAACCCATTCTTTGGTTTTTAGTGATGGACTGCCCATTGCCTACCTAATGAGAAGTTTAAAACTGAGAGGCATGATTTTTTTTCTGTGAGTCAATCATGAATATTAAAAATATTTGCAGAGTAGAGTCCTTGTCATATTCAGCAAGTAACTGATTTGTTTTAAAAATTAACTACTTGCCATGCCTTTTCTTTTAGAGAGCTTTTACTTCTCTAATGCAAGTTTAATATCTATCCTCCTCTGCATTATTTATTGAAAGTGCAAACCTCATACTTGACTCTTAATTCCTAAATGAAATATGAACCAGAAAATGACAGAAGAAAGTCTGGATAATATCAATAATAAAATAATCAGGCTTGTTAAACAGCTTCCCCCACACTGGAAGATTTTAAGCAGTGGCTGGGTGACCACCTATCAGAGATGCTGTCAGTGGCATTTCTCCTTACAATGGAAAGCTGGACTACACGACAGCTAAATTCAAATAGTGTCATCAAAAGCAATTACTTAAAGGAGTCGCTTGATTTCTTTTTCCTTTTATTTTCACATTTAAGGCTATTTTCATGATTGTAACTATCTTCACGTATTTCAGAAGCATTCATTGAGGACTGATGGGATTTAACCCTTGTTGGAATACTTTCTAGGTTCCTCATGCTGAGTCACCATGTGCGATTGATTTTTTTCCTTAAATCTATATTGAATATAGGAATTGAGAGAGAAGGAAGACTGCCAGTGACTGAGGTTTCTAACTTAAGCAATTTTTTGAATGGTGTTACTCAATTATTAGGGCAAGAAACCCAGGATGATGATAAGTTTGTTTGAACCATATAGAGTTTGAGATGCATATATCAAATGTGACTGAAGAACTTGAGAGAAACACTCAGGAGTGTGAGTTCATGTCTCCTGAGAAAAGAGCCTATGGAAGGATGTCAGCCATATGGAATATTTGATCTTGAATATTCAGCGGGCCCAGTAGTAAGAAAGTGGGGCGTAGAAACACCTGTTCAGAACCTCACAGGAGCACGGACCTTCCAATATTGGTTTCTGATGGCTCTGTGAATGTGCGAAGCCCACGTAACTCTTTATTAAGCATACCTAGGCTGTTGCTTGGGTTGGTAGAAAGCAGAGTTGGAGGTTGGAGTGACAGGAGAGGAGGGATATTCTGTTGCCAATTTGGCAAGAGAGCAGTTATGGAAAATGAAGGCATAACAATCTTTAAGCATGAGTTAAGGTCGATTTATGCAAAAGCAATTTTTTCAATCATTCTTTGATTCATGAATTTGTTGAACATTTACATGTGTTTAGGTGTAAAGTAAATAATACAGTCTCTGATTTCACAGACCTCACTTAATTTAACACATTATGTGGTAAATACTTGGACTGTGAAAATCCAGGGGCCTGCCTTTCATGAAGAAGAAAGCAAGCATTTGTTGAATGATAAACAGAACGGTTTACTGCCCATCAAATGCTTTTCTTCCCCACACTTGCCTGTTTTTGTTCTTTATTTATCTTTTTTATTTGATTCAATAAAACACATATTCCTTTTTGGTAAATGACATGTTAATCACTTTTTTTTAAAAGCCATTTACATCATAGAGAAAATAAATATATCTGATTCTTTCTGGAGGAGGAAAAGATGGTTTCATGAGGCCAGGACTGCCTTTGAAGAAAGAAGGTTTTACTAATGACAATAAATATCAGAATTAAAGGAAGCCTTGTACATGGTTTGGAATGTGACTAACATAGTTTGTTCCACCCCTTTTTCTACCTGTGTCTTTGACAGTTCATATTTTTTAGGCATGAATGACTGTAATAAGGAAGTCATTATTCGTAGTCTTGTTTTTTTCCATATTGCGTATTTTATGACTCCATTTTCAAAACAAATGATCTGATAATTACATCGCTGAATAATTCTGATATTGGTACTGATTATGATTTCTTCTATAAATTTATAAAATCTGTGTCTTTGGTGAACTGTTCACACTGGATCCCTGCCAGGTATGCTGCTGTGTGCTAGAATACTCTAAAAGGTGTGTTCAAGGGTTTCTGAGTAGCATGGTCCTCCAACCTAATATAGCTTCGTCCTGGGAATTTTCAACAATCAAGGACTTTGAGAAGGACATTTTGAATTCTGTTAAACAGAATACGCTGCCTTTGTGCTACCGACTTAACTCAAGTTCTCCAAAACCTTTGCTACCTTTCTTGGTGGTGCTTCTTTATCCCAGCTTCTCATTAAGAAGTTGGCATTGGAACACTTCTGTTTATGCCCATCTTAGGAAAATGAACATTGGTTAGCAATATGCCCTGCGACTTAAACACTCATATCCTTCTCTTTATTGTATTTTATTATGTGGCAAACCCAGTTCTTACTCAAGAAGAATGTGAGATGGCATCATTGTTTTACAGATTTCAACAATGCATTAATAAGGCTACATGTGACAGCTTCTAATGTCTGAAATTAGAAGCTAGAATTATTCAACTTTAACTATCTAATTACTACCCCTGAGAACAGACAGGAAAAAAAAGCCTTAAAACTTTCATTTCTCTAATTAATATTAAATCTTATGCTCTGATAGTGCAAATTATTTCTCTAATAATAGACTTAGTTTACATCATAGGCAGATTTTGTGTTTACCTAGATGTAATTTAGAACAAAGTTCTAATTGTGGTAAATTTGGGGTGAAGTTAATTTCTCTGTTACTTCACAATGGAGTACATTATAGTCTTACAAATACAATTCTAAAGGACTTAATTTTCCCTGCTATCTGGTGGCATGATCTATTCTAAGTCCTCTTTTCCTATTATATTTAACAATAAGGTAGTATTGATTTTCTTGTTTTTATATCTCCAGCACTTTACATAATGCAGTGTAGTATCCATGTGTGTCAAATGTATAAATAAATAGAAAATATAGAATAGCATTTTACAGGAGATTAAGCACAGTACCACATTGAGTTCACATCTATTGGCCACAAAAATAAAATAAGGATAATAGAAACCTGATCATATAATTAGAGAATTACTTTGTGAGTTATGAGAAATCATGAAGAGCTGTCAAACAACCAGGCATCATTGAAAATTGGGCTGCTTCTTAATATGCTTCACCAAGATAAAATATGCTTAGTAAAGTTTCAATAGCGTGAAATGTCATGATCAGGGTATCCAGTGCTAATCAGATTTAAGCTAAGTAACTATATTTTTTAAGACTTTCATACCTTTAAGTAATCTTTTGTTATATCCAGAAATTTGATTTAGTAAACTTTTACTGAAATTCCTAGAATTAAGACTCTTTTCATTTGTGTTGTTTCAACTAAGGAAATAAAATTTTAGCCGAAAGTTTTATATACTCTACTGATATGTGTAATGTTGAAATTGAAATACCATTTAAGTTTACAAATGATTCTTTATAAAAGGAGTAGTAATGGGGTCCTATATTGACCTGTTTTTCTTTCTGTATTGGGAAATAGCACATATAAAAATTTTTATATACACATTAAGTGCAAAGCATTTCTCACTAAATTTCATATAAATATGTTTTTGTCCAATGAGGCAAATAATTTAAAATTTTCTTATATGTAGACTAAAATACCATTTATTTAAGTGCATGCTTATTTAGCCTACTATATAGGCTGGAAAAATCACTTATATGCATATTCATGTTTATTAAAACAGCACTTTTTCTACGTTTGTTAATAAGCACACCTACAAGGGAAGAATTAAAACGTTTAATTTTGAAAATTACTTAAGCATTGTTACTCATATACACTCAAAATTTAATGTTTCAATTTAGTGAAGTATTTTAACTTGTCTAATTGGTCTGGGCTTTAAAAAATTACCTGAGAATTGAAAGATGGTCACATGCTGTGGTCCCTTTTGTGTCATAGTGAATACATAACTGTGATTTAGGAATAAAATGATGACTTTGTTTTTTTTACAAACTTCACCTTCAGTTGTACACTGCTAGAGCTGATAAGAGAGTCCATAATAAAATATGATTTATGGGCAAAACGCAGTAAGAAAATAATCTTTACTTTCATGTCTTTAACATATAATACCTCAAATGTGACTTGAGAAAAGATTAAGAAGGAACAGATATATGGATAGAAACTCAATTCAGTTATGAGTTAACCATATCTATTTTTTAAAAGAACAGATGTTTCTTGGAAAATAAAATACATTCAATACTTCTCTTAGCTTAGGAAGTGTAATAGTAAACTTCATAAGATTCGTTTAAATTGAATGACACATGTATGAGTTAGAACAGTGCCTGGTCAAAGCAAGTATTCATTCTAAATTAGCTTTTTAATATTACCTACACAAGAAAAGGGAAGCGCAAAACTCATACATCAACTTCCTCCCACTACCTCACCTAAAGTAAAAGGAATACTTAGCTTTCACTTTCTTCACTTCATTTTGCGTTGGAATACACTTCCGTCATATTAGACTTTGACATTTCCTATCCTTGGGCAAAGAAAATCCATTTAAAAAAATAGTTCACTACTCGTATTACCATAGTTGATTGTTGGTTTTTGTTGTTGTTGTTGTTTTTGTTTTTGACTATGCACAGCAGATAATGAAGTATGTGGCCATTGAGCCGCCATATAAAATTGAACAAACTACAATTTGGAACAAATTCTTTGAAATCTTCTTCTATCTGGGGCTGTGGTAGGCAGAGTTCTAAAGTAACCCTTAATATTCCCACCCTCTGATGTGAACGCTTTGTGTAATCCTTCCTTAAGTGGAGGTGAGCCTGACCTAATCAAGTGATCCCATTTACAAGAGGGTCTAGCAATCAGAGACAGAGAGATTCAAAGCTTGAGAGAGAGGCTTATGGAGGTGGCCAAGTGGTGAGGGCCTGAGAATGGCCTCTAGGAGCTGAGAATGTCTCCAGTCAACACACAGTAAGAAAACAGAGACTTCACTCATATTACAAGGAAATTAAATCCACCAATAACTTGAAGGAGTTTGAAAGTATCTTTCCCTAATTGAGCTTCCAGATAAGGACAAACCCTGCTGACATCCTGATCTCAGCCTTATGAAAGCCTGAGCAGAGGATCCAGCTAAATTATCTGAGAGTCCTGACCCTCAGAAACTGAGATAATAATTGTATTGTTTTAAGCTCTTTGCATAATTTGTTATGCAGCAATAGTAAACAAATACAAGGGCACATGGTTGATTCTGTTAGTTTAACATGTAATTTGAGGCTATCTGTTATGCATCAGGTACCATGATAGGTGCTGTTTTCCCAAAGATGAAGAAGACATCCCATTTTGTGAAATACATAAAACATCTTGTGAGCTGGTGTGGTAGAAATAGATAACAGTTATGAGGCATACAAGGAGGGGTTAAGGGAGGCTTAAGCAGGGGCATTCTCAGACAGACTATTTTTCCTGGAACCAGATGCCAGAGGAAGGTGAGGGCATTCTGAGAGGAGGCTGTGTAGATAGGTTTGCTCTTGATTGCACATACTCATTGGTGAGAAACCAGTTTTGAACCTGTTTTTTCTAAGCATGCTGAAAACAACTGGTAACTTTTTCACTGTGCCAAATATGGAAGGTACTGGATATATATGTACTTTTCCATCCTATGTTGCCATGCTTTTCAAAGTGTGGTCCATGCTGCAAACCTTTTCTCTTGTGGTGGAGAGGATGCAGTTTAATTAGTTGAGCAGACACTGTATAGAGGGTCAGAGATTCTTCCTGGATATAATGAAGAGCAGGAAATTACCCAGATTAGCAACAGTATGGTAAGTTTTATAAAATACTGTATTGTTCTAACATGGTTCTGTAATTTAACATGGGAAAGATCTACAGAATCAAATCCCTGGAGGTGGGGCTCAGTGAATTACACTGTTATCAAGCTTTTTGATGATTCTTTCCCACCTTGGATAACTAATGCCAGAGCGGTACCTTGTAAATCCCATTCTGTCCCTGCTAATGTGGATAACTTTCTTGGTTTTTATTATTTCTTGGGAAAGGTCTCTGCCCCTTTAGATGATGACTACTCAGCTAATTGTCCTGCATCCTTTCCAGTAGGAGATAGATTCCTAAACTCCTATTCTGATTCATGGGACCTAGGTTAGACCTGTTAAATGGTTACCTTGGTTGCCATTCAGTCAGATCGTAGTTACTTTGGTCCCTGAGGAATGACCATTACACATATCACTTTGCATGATTAGTTTGACAAGGAGAGCATTTATTAATTTGTGTTACAGGATAATACACTGTGACTAGGATGGCAATTGGTTTCAGAAAAAGGGAAAGAGGGAGGGGTAATCTAAATATATTCACAAAAGGGCTTAGCTTAAAAAGAAAGAAAAAGAGAGGCTGTTCCAAAACAGCAGCTGATGGGAAAGGGTAGAGTTTGGACTACTGTCCATCATTTCTGTTTTTCTTCCTGGATGGCATTACTGTGTGCTACTCTCAGTATTACCTCAAGAACAGTCTTCCCTTAGGTTCTTCTCAACCAAGTCGCTTTGTTCAGCATTTTCTCATGATTAGTTCCAGGTCACACACTTTTCTTGAGAATATCACCTATGTGGGCTCAGTTCTATTGTATCTTATCAGGTGGCTCACAATGTTGGTTTGTCCTTACTGGTGGCCTTAATTTAACCTGGTGATTCAGATGGAATCTGCTAGGTTTCTCCATTGTAAAGTTAAAGTATTTCCATCTGTAGAAAATAAATATTTCATGAGGAGATATGCTAAGACTACATAAAATCCTGCTCCTCATTTCATTTTCACCCACTATTTTAGCATCCATTGACTTTTTAAACTAAATCATTACTACAGTAGTCTCTAAATACTGATTTTCTGATCACACCATTCTTTCTCCATCTATTAGTTGGCATTATACTGTAAAAAAGAGCATTTATTTATTTATTTACTTATTTACCTATTTGTATGAGATGACTCATGGATTCTTACTTCATTCATATATTATGATCTGTTACATTCTGTATATTTTCTGCTCAGATTGTTTTACATTTAATTGTAGGTGCATCTTCTTTTGTCGTGCCTCCATCATTTTTTGAGGGCCTTCTTACTTTTGGCCCAACTAGAAGTCCCAGGCTCATCTTGTACTTACAGTGTCTGAACCCTGGACTCAGCCATTTTTGTTTTCAAGAAGTTCTACATTCTTTTAGGAGAATATAATTAGCAATATAATTCTTTAGAAGAATATACTTAGCAGCCAAGATTTACGCTCTAGATGTGCTCGTTGCTACTGGGTGTTGCTAATCAATAAATAGACCTGGAAAATACATGTCTGTATGTGTGTGTATGTGTGTGTGTGTGCGCGCATATATACTAGATTTGTCTCTTTTTCTATTTGTACCTTCCTTCTCCAAGAGTAAGAATCCCAGTTCCTATTTTACTCAATATTTTATTTGCTTAATCCCCCCTTGTGTAGCCACAAGGCCACCACTAAGTTGTGTGGGGCCACTCAAAAAATTTTTGTGGGGCTCTTGGCTGTATAAATAATTTGATTAAAATAATCTAGAAAATTCATGGGTTCATGTAGGTATAGGGATTTATCAATAAATATTTAGAAAAAATGCAGAATAGAAGATCTTATAAATTTTTTATTGTCATATTTACATGTGAATATTCTCCATAATATCCAAACATACTCTCTGCCTGTATAAGTTCTAGGAACAACCCTTTCTTGTTCTTCAAATGCACCATTCCTGCTTAATTTCCTGTCTCCCAGGAAAAAGTAACAATGTTGCTATTACTTACATTGACATGGCTCTTTAGCACCTGTTGCAATGAAATATTATAGATGATCTTGCTTCTGCAGTTCTCTAATAGGATTTATTTATTGCTGATTACATTATTTCTCATGACACTGCATCATTCATCCTATAGCTCATGGATTTTGGTTTCCACTGACTCTCTTAGACTTTGCCTGCTGTGTTTAATTGATGATAACCATAAATGCAAGTCTTTCCCAGAGTATGCAGGAAAATATAAGCACTGATCCATCTTCTGATCATATTAAATTTCTAAGACAGAATTTTATAGAATAAACATGGAACATCTTCAAGCTTGTTGTGCCGGTTTGAATGTATTGTGTCCCCCAAATGCCATTATCTTTGTGGTCTTGTGTGGGGCAGATGTTTTGGTGCTGGTTAGATTTGCTTGGAATGTGGCCCCACCCAGCTGTGGGTGATGATTTTGATGAGATGTTCCCATGGAGGTGTGGCCCCACCCATTCGGGGTGGGTCTTGATCAGTGGAGCAATATAAATGAGCTGACTCAGAGAGAGGGAACTCAGTGAGTGCAGCTGTGAGTGATGTTTTGAGGAGGAGCAAGCTTGATGGAAAGGAGCGTCCTGGGAGAAAGCCATTTTGAGGCCAGAGCTTTGGAGTGGATGCCAGCTGCCTTCCTAGCTAGCAGAGGTTTTCCGGACGCCATTGGCCATCCTCCGGTGAAGGTACCCGATTGCTGGTGTGTTACCTTGGACACTTTGTGGTCTTAAGACTGTAACTGTGTAGTGAAATAAACCCCCGTTTTATAAAAGCCTATCCATCTCTGGTGTTTTGCATTCTGCAGCTTTAGCAAACTAGGACAGATTTTGGTACCAGGAGTGGGGTGCTTTTGCTGCTGAGTTTGCAAATACCAAACGTGTTGGAAGGGCTTTTTAAATGGATAAGGGGAAGTTTCTGGAAGAATTGTGAGGAGCTTGATAGAAAAGGCCAAAACTGCTTTAAAGAGACTGTTTGTGGAAATATGGACTCTAAAGATACTTCTGATGAGGCCTTGAACAAAAATGATGAATATGTTGTTGTAAACTGGAAGAAAGGTGATCCTTGTTTTAAAGTGGCAGAGAATCTGGCAAAATTGAGTCCTGGTGTCAAATGGAAGGAAGAATTTGAAAGTGACAACCTGGAATACTTAGCTGAGGAGATCTCCAGACTACATGTGGAGGAGGTACCCTGGCTTCTTCTTGAGAGCAGAGAGAGATAAACTTAGAGCTGAACTCTTGGGTTCAAAGAAACCAGAAGCTTATGGCTTGGAAAATTATGAGCTTCCAGGGGGTGGAATCCCAGAAGCTACAGCCCAATGTAAGGATGTAACCAAACATGGAACCCAGCCGCCATTTCAGTACAAGCCAAGATTGGAGATGGAATTATCCAGAAAGGATTTGTGGGAAGTCCTATTGTCTGACGGCTTTGACCCCTGTATGCTTCATGCGAAGCCAACAGAATTTTTGCGAGATCTTTACAGACAGAGCCATTGCCGGTCTGGACTGGAGGAGACAGACAAGGAACAAACTGAAGGAAAAATTTCTTTAAAGACAGAGCCATGGAGGTTGAGGTCTGGAGTCAAGAGGTTTAGGGCTGGGAGAGCGGAGCAGCCCACACTCATGGAAAGGGTGAGTTTGCCCTGGAGGTCGAGGGCAGGCTTTCCGCCTCGATGCTCTGGAAGAGTTTTGCCACCTCAGGTCCCAAAGAGGTTGGAGCACATTTCCAGGGAATTGGGGAGAGCCTGGCTGCCTCCCCACTGTTCTGAAGGGGTTGAGCGTGTGCCCCGGAGATGGAAAGGAATCCGGGAGCTGCCCCAATGTTTGAGGAGGGTGGGGCCAAGAAGGTGGTCTCCCCAATGTGTGGATATGTTGGGGCACTCACCCAAGCATTTGGAGAGGAAACAGCTGCCAAAAAGGCCCTTGGGAAGGGTTAGACTCCCGCTCTCTCAAGCCCCAAGGATGCAACATTGTTCTGTTAATGACTCTCAGACTTTGAAATCTAATGGAGTTTGTCCTGCAGGTTTTAGGAACTGTTTTGGTCCTGTTAACCCTGTTTTCCTTACTGTTTCTCCTTATGGCAATGGGAATGTTTATCCTATGAATGTACCTCCTTTATATATTGGAAGCATATAACTTGTTCTAGGTTCACAGATCCACAGCTAGAGGGGAATTATGCCTTAGGATTGACCATGCCTAAATTGATTTTGATGGGATTTTGTACTTAACTATTGTTACTGAAATGATGTAAGTTTTTTGTGATATTGTAATGGAATGAGTGTATTTTGTATTTGGAAAGATGATGTCATTTTGGGGTCCAGGTGGTGGAATGTGCCGGTTTGAATGTATTGTGTCCCTCAGATGCCATTATCTTTGTGGTCTTGTGTGGGGCAGACGTTTTGGTGCTGGTTAGATTTGCTTGGAATGTGCCCCACCCAGCTGTGGGTGATGATTTTGATGAGATGTTCCCATGGAGGCGTGGCCCCACCCATTCGGGGTGGGCCTTGATCAGTGGAGCTATATAAATGAGCTGACTCAGAGAGAGGGAACTCAGTGAGTGCAGCTGTGAGTGATGTTTTGAGGAGGAGCAAGCTTGCTGGAGAGGAGCGTCCTGGGAGAAAGCCATTTTGAGGCCAGAGCTTTGGAGTGGACGCCGGCTGCCTTCCTAGCTAGCAGAGGTTTTCCGGACGCCATTGGCCATCCTCCGGTGAAGGTACCCGATTGCTGAGGTGTTACCTTGGACACTTTGTGGTCTTAAGACTGTAACTGTGTAGTGAAATAAACCCCTGTTTTATAAAAGCCTATCCATCTCTGGTGTTTTGCATTCTGCAACATTAGCAAACTAGGACACTTGTCTTCTCTTGAACTCTGTAACCTATAATCATTGCATTCACTAGTTTCCTGTGGCTGCTGTAACAAATCACCACAAACTTATCACTTAAAACAACAGAAATTTATTCTCTTGCAGCTCTGGAGGTCGGAAGTCTGAAGTCAGTTTCACTGGGCCAAAATCAACTGCATACTCTCTGGAGTGAAAAATATTCCTTGCTTCTCCCACCTGCAGGTGGCTATGTCATTCTTTGACTAGTGGCTGCATTATTTTCTGCCTCTATGGTCATATTGCCTTCTTTTCTCTGTGTGTCAACTCTCCCTCTCTGTTTCTCTTACAAGGACACTTGTGATGGCATTTAGGACCCACCCAAGTAATCTAGGATAATCCCTCCATTTCAAGATGATTAGCTTAATCAGAGTTCCAAAGACCCTTTTTTCCAAATAGGGTAATGTACAGGTTCTATAGATTAGGACATATATATATATATGCATGCATTATTCTGCCTACCACATTGTATTCCTAAAATATGATCTCTTTTAATGTTGATCACATCTTTGCCTTCCACACATCGCCGCCAACTGGGAGGATGGGAGGGATCATGGACACAGAGAGAAGAGCAGTTCCATTTGCATGAAGAATGCCAATCCCTCATTTGGCAAATCTCAGGATCACCCTGGTAGACCAAATCATCACATCAATCAGCAGCCAGAGAGAACATGGATTGGAAGGACTCACTGAAGGTCATTAAAGCCCAGGAGATAGGCTGGCATACTTTTGGAAGATGGTGCCTGATAATGTGTTGCAGAATCTGTGAAGGAGTGCCAGTGGTGTTGGACTGCCAGGGTCCAAGATGACAGCCACCATCTCCACAGTCCTCAGGTGCTGGAGACCAGAGAAAATCCCATGGTTAGAATGCTGAAGAGCAAGGGCCAGCACACTGGCCCATATCTGGCTCAAGCCAGTGGGATCTTGGTGACCTAGAGCCCTGAACTTGACTCATTTAGAAGCAAGAGCCAGTTCAAAGAATTCAGCGTGTCAACATCTATTGTTCTTGCACACAATGTTGTGCAATCCAGTGAAATTAATGTGGCACCAAACAGCATGAACAAGCCACTCACCAGCTGCCTGCCTGAAACCAGGTGGAGTCATAGGGCCCAAGAATGACTGCATAGCCCATAAGTCCTCTTGTCCTTGGGGCATCTGGTCTATCCCTCACTGGGTGGGGGAGAAATATAAGGTTGGATACTACCCTTAAAGTGACAGAGGGGACAGGCCTGGATGGGTTCCCGGTTTATAGTTAGAATGCCCTGCCTGGGTGAACTGAAAAGAAGAACACTCCAAGTGCAGATCCAGTGAGATACATATCGCTTCTTTGAGGCTAACTCCTGACCACTCCAGGTCAGTGCCTGCTGGCATGTCCTCCTGATACAGATTTGGTCTCCCTGAGCTGCCCTCCCCACTGTGGCACGTCACCTGTGTGCTTCCCCTTGCCTCTGAGACACCTTCCTGCCTCTATATCATTAATCATTTTAAATTCCTAATATCTAGGTTATATTGAAAATTTCTGTTATAAATACTGCCATACTGAATACTGAATATCATCTTACACAAATATTGCCAACATCATTGATTATTTTCTTAAAGTACATTCCTGGAAGTGGAATTTCTAGATCAAATATGAACTTTAAAGACTTGGGTAAATATTAGGGAGTTTGCATGATAGCAGAGTAGCTATGAGATTTAACTAAAAAAAAAAAACAACCCAACATTTGAAAATTCAGTATATAAATTCTTATTCTATTTTCCACTATTTCTTATTCAAGAAAATATTTTCCCTTTGTTTTGTTAAATAATGATATTTATGTGGCTTACTGATTTTTAGTGAATCTGTATTTCTGCTTTATATTTTTTAATGTTAGCAGTACTTGTATGACTTTAAATTCTTTAGAGAAGAGTAAACCAAATGTTATCTGACATATATGTCTTGTGTCAAAATGACTATGTACCCAGTGCTAGGAAAGCCATATATAAGCTTGAAACTCACAGGTGATCATATGTGTACAAATGATAATAATCTCAAAATTGAATGAAAAATTGATTCTTAATAAAAATTACTTGGATAAAATGCAATATATTGGAAGCTAAAGAGTTTAACTGTTGCAATTAAATAAAGAAAAGTATGTACATAATACACATGGGAGAAATGAACATATCAGTTTGAAACATGTTTTTAAACTTAAAATCAAGTTGTATTTTTCTAGTTACAAATGCTATAATAAAATCTATACTTTTTATGAAAATGATCCTTTTATTTACCAAAACTTAATTATTCAACTGTAGAATATTTAGTAGTTTATTACTCCCTTTTAAAAATGTCTCATGTTTCACCTTTATCACTGAACTAAATTTGTCAAATACCTTTTATCAATTTTTTTTTGTTCTATTACCACCAAAGATGCTTTCTTTCCAGTCCTATACTGTTTAATATCTGGTTCTAATCATATTTCTTTTACTTTCTTTTGACTGCATTTTTCTAAGGTTGGAATCTATTTTGCTTCTTGGCTTCAGTTATGTTCTCCCTGCTTCTATTTGGAAACGATTCAATGCATACCTATTTCTAACTGTATTTCTACATTATTTAATTTATTTTCCACTGTTACTTTATGTTCTTTGGGACTTGTTAATCTGAGGTTAAAAATTAAACCTTTTATAGGTTTAATCCCAATCTCTCTTAATTTACATCTGTGACTTCTCAATGAATTTGATTTTCTCCCTATTTATCATTATTAAAATTTCAAAAGAAGGTATTGTTTTACATTCAACGTACTTACATACACACATGTTAACCATGCAAACACACTTCTGTGCATTTAAATTTTTTAGCTAGTGCACTTTGGGTCAATGTTATTTTGGAATGCTTTGGAATTCTGTTGCTGTGGGATGGTTGCTCTCGTTCATGACTGATAAGTATTGGCCTTTTATATTTAGTAAAAATTAAACAAAATATCTATACATGGAAACATAAATGAAGATTTATTAATTTTACAACATGGCCAATTAAGTTAATTCCAAACTTATTCCATTTATAAAAATCTAGAAACACTAGTCAAAATAAAATGAAGGGAGTGGGGGTGGGTGGGTTAAAACTTAGTTGATCTTGCAATGAGGAAAATGAAATTCTCAGGTGTCTGAAAAGAATGGGAATTTCTAGTACTCTAATGCTGCATTTGATGAGAAGAGTGTATGTTTAAATACACAGAAAAAGGTTTTGAAGACTAGATACTTGAGTTTTAACACACACATAAGAGAAGGTTTAAGGTACTAAGGCAAGCAAGGCAGGGAGTAGGAAATGAGACCACTGAATAAAAGCCTGAAATTTTAATTTCCAATGAAAAACTTACTAGCTCAGGGAGTAAACAAGAAACTTTTTTTCTCCAATGGGGTCTCAGTGTGGGGGGGTGGGGTACATTCTCCTGTGAGAAACTGATTTACAAATCATTTTCCATGTCCTAGTTAGTGGTTAAAATTTAGCCATCTATGAAGTCAGACAAATGAAGCCAATAAGACTGGACATAAATAAGCATAAACATTTCAAGCTATAGGAAACCACATTAAGCTCCATCCAAACAAAATCCAGGAAACACACTGATGTATTTCTGAATATACAATAAAGAGTTGCCTTTGTTAAACTTGACTTAAAGAAAGAGTAATAAATATCGAGACTAGGAAAACAGTGGACCTTAGTTGATGTATTTAAATCTTGCCTTAAATCCCTGCTGGGGATTGAATCATGTCACGGACAAAAGACATGTTGAGGTCCAAGCCCTGGTTCTGTAGGTGTGAACTCATTTATAAATGGGACCTGCAATGAGTTATTAGTTAAGGTGTGCACAAAATGATAGAGGATGGGCCTTAATCCAATAAGGCTGAAGTCCATACAAGCAAAGGAAATTGGGCATGGAAAAAGAAGCCACAGGAGAGGCAAGAATCTTGAAGTAAGTGAACTCTGGAAGAAAAAAGAGAAGATATTGCCATAAGCATTTCCATGTAATGGAAAAGCCAAGGAGTCCCAAGACTGCAGGCCAGCCTGAAGATATGGATCCTGTGTGCCAGTTTGATGTATTATGTCCCCCAAAATGCCATTATCGTTGATGCAATCTTGTGTGGGCAGACATATTAGTGTTGATTAGATTTTGGAATCCTTTGGGTGTTTCCATGGAGATGTGATTCAGTCAACTGTGGACAAGATCTTTGGTTGGATAATTTCCATGGAGGTGTTGCCCCACCCATTCAGGGTGAGTCTGAATTAAATTACTGGAGCTCGATATAAGCTCAGACAGAAGGATCAAGCTTGGCTTGCTACAGCTAAGAGGGGCACTTTGAAGAATGCACAGAAGCTGAGAGAGTACCTACAGATGAGAGACAGTTTGAAGATGGCTGTTGAAAGTAGACTCTTGCTCCAGAGAAGCAAGAGAGGACAAACACCCCAAGAGCAACTAAGAGTGACATTTTTGAGGAACTGCAGCCTAGAGAGGAGCATCCTGGGAGAAAGCCATTTTGAAACCAGAACTTTGGAACAGATGCCAGCCACGTGCCTTCCCAGCTAACAGAGGTTTGCCGGATACCATTGGCCATCCTCCAGTGAAGGTACCCTTTGTTGATGGACCCTTTATGGCCTTAAGACTGTAACTGTGTAACCAAATAACCCCCCTTTTATAAAAGCCAATCCATCTCTGGTGTTTTGCATTCCTGCAGCATTAGCAAACTAGGACACCCTGAGAGGAAGGAAGCCACATAGCCTCTGAACATGGAAGCCAATAAATTTGTGTTTATTGTTGTTGTTAAGACAACACATTGACTGGTATTTGTTATACCAGCTGGGAAACTAAAACGGTTTTTGATACTAGAAAGTGGGGTGCTGCTATGACAAATACCTAAAAATGTGGAAAAGACCTTGGAATTGGCTAATAGGTACAGGCTGGAAGAATAGTGAAGTTCTTGGTAGAAAAAGCCTAGATTGCTTAGAAGAGACTGTTGGTAGAAATAGGGACATTAAAATTACTTCCGATGAGGTCTTAGAAGATGATGCATGTATTATTGGAAATTGGAAGAAAGGGAGCCCTTCTTATAAAATGACAGAAAATTTGGCAAAATTGTGTTGTGATATCAGATTTGAAAGTGGAACTTGTAAGCTATAAACTTGGATATTTAGCTGAGGAGATTCCAAGCTAAGTATGGAAAATACAACCTGGCTTCTCCTTGTAGCTTATAGTAAACTGTGGGAGGAAGAGTACTGGCTGAGAATTAAACTCGTAAGCACAAAGGAGCCAGCAGTTGATAATTTTGAAATTCTAAGCCTATCCATATAGTATGCTCTGAGATTAGGGCCAGAAGCAGCTCTGTCGTGGATCCCCCTGAGCTTTTGGGAAGTGACTCCCTAGAGAAAAGGGTTTCCTATGAGGGTCTAACTGAATGACCCTTTGCTAAAGAAGATGTAGCTAAACATGGATCCAGTCGGACATCTCAGAGGAAGTCAGGATTGGAAATACAATTTTCAGGAATGAGTTACAGAAAGTCCTCTTGGATGGTTTGGATGCCTCTTGAACTGCATGCAAAACCAAATTCTCTGCAAAATTTATGTAAGCAGAACCACTACCATCCTGGACTGAAAGGGACAAAGAATGGATGAATTGAAGAAGAATGGCTTCAAGGGTAGAACCATGGAAGCAAAGGTCTGGACCAAAAAGATATTCACAGGCCAAGAGAGTGGGCCCACCCATGTGTGTGGTAGGTGGGTCCACCCCTGCACTTGGAGAGAGCAGACCATGTGCCCCAGAGGTTGAAGGGGGAGGCCTTGAACCACCATGTTCAGGAAGAGTGCTGCCAACCCAATGCTCAGTGAACATTATAAAGTTATCTGCTATATAACAATTAAAAAGTAAAGAGTAACCATAATTGTTATTTTCTTATCTAAATATCATATTTTTAGATATCTATATTAGAAATGGCATATTTGAAATCATACATCCCTGATGATCTTATCAGACATTAGTTATATATATATATATTTTAATAAAATAATTGTATTTCTATAGAAAATGTTCATGTATAAATTTTTTCTTTTCTCTTATGATCCCCATGTGGAATAAGTCTTTTAATTTGTAGAAACATGAAAATATTTGCAACTTCTTTAGCCATAAAAAACAGGGATTTATACAGCAGTGAATAGAATCTAAGCCTTTCTATTCTTCAGTTCTCTTACCAATACCATGGGAGGGGGGTGGATAATGCCCAGTTTGTAGATTTGTGATAAGAGTTTCAAAGAAGTTGAGTAAAGTACCTAGCATATGACAGCATTTGGCTGATTACTATAAGCTTAGGACTAGCTAAAATGCACAATACAAATCTCTATACAGATGATCAATAAAATTCATCAACTCTGAAGATTCATTCATTTTGAATGCCAAACACATTCAACTTCAAGTATATTCCAATCTCAGGGCCATACTATTTCCTTTGCTTGAAATCCTGTTCTGCAGATATTTCTGTCTGTGCTTATCTTCCTTGGCCATCCTTAAGTAATAAAACTTTCATGTCTGTCCCCTTAACCTTTCTTTCAATACTTGAAACCCTGTTACATATTTTATTTGCATGTTTTCACCATGAGGATATAAGCTTTACAAGGGCAGAAACTGGTTCATTTATTTATAGCTGTATAATCAGTGTCTTGGATTGTGTCAAGCACATTACATATATTCATAAATATTTTTAAATTAATAGATGAGTTAAGTCATGCCAGATAGCAATATTAGGTTCTCATTTGCTCCTGCCACAAAATATTCTTTATATAGTATTCTTTAAGGTGGAATTTTGTTTCATGTTTGTTGATATACCATATTTTATTTTCTTAATTTTTACTTTGAATATTTTGCCATTTCAAATTCTTGTGCACGAATGCTATTGCATAACTCTCATTAGTTCTTTGATATTCAAAAACTCTAATGTGAAGTCATTTCCCACTTCTAAATCTTAATAGCTACTTCACAAATGCTCATGTCAGGAACACTCTTCATGATGGTAGAAACTAAGATTATCTAGTTCACTTCTGCATTTTTTCCATCTAGGACTGTTACCAGGCACATAGAGGATACTCAATTGACAAGACCTTTTTAAAATTTTTCAAACTCATGGGTTTGGGGAGTGAGCTACAACTGGGAACAATACAATCATACTAGGTGTTTGAGCAGGGAAAATTTTTTAATCTATGAAATGAAGATATAGATTGTTTAAATCATTAAATATAGCACACTTAAAGTGGTAAGCACAGTGCCTAACAGTAACCAATCAATAAACAGTAACAATTATAATTAAAGAAAGAAAATTCAGTTAAAGATGTATCAAATATCCAAGTTGATGCTTTCTTCATCTTATAAATACCAGGCATTAAAATTAAAAAAAACAAACAAACTGATGCTTAAATGTTTTTCTAAGGAGGATGTATTAGAGAAAAATATAGCAAATTTCCATTGCTAGTGCATGCAATTGTGAAATATTAAAGTAATTATTTATGATATCCATTTTACCTACATAATTAAGAATTACATTAGGAATATGTCTTCAAGCTACTACATTTATTTAATCACCACTCAACGAGGCAACGTCTCTATAGAAATAGCTATTAAGAATAATTATAATTGAAAACTTAAATGTATTCCAAATGTACTGTAACCACCTCTACCTAATTTCTCTGACAACAATTTAGTTGTTCATTTCTGATCTTAAAGGCTGAAGTTTTCCAGTTTACTTTGTAGGTAAACTGATAACATGGAAGGCTGAGGAATATTGAGAATAATTTATGTTAACACAAATCCTGCTATGCTATTTATTTGATGAAATTGCAGTTGTAACGAGGAAAGGCATCAGTATGGATGTGTGACGGTGTTCCTTGCAGTTTGGGGTTGTTAGTTTTAAGGAAACTGTGGCTGCCTTTTTCCAGTGACAAAGTATTTCAGCGTCTTCTGGTGAAGGACTGAATTACAATATCGGCTTACAGAAGAGTTCTGATAATGTGATTCTGCTTCCTGTCTCCTAGCAGCATATTAAAAGCAGGGAGTGGGGGTGGTGGGGAGGGGGAAGGAAACAATCATGGTGGAACTTGGAATTGGGAGAAGTAAACTCTCGTATTAGCTTTCCACTGAAAGCACTCAGACCTTAAATAAATGTCCTCATTTTGGTGGGTCTCGGGGTCTTCATCTCTAAAATAATGGGTTTGCATTAGATGATGTATGTAGTTTATTTCAGCTCTTAACATGCTGTGAATATATTTTGGCCAAATTAATAACACATTAAGGAATTGGAATTTGTATTTATTTTTATTAGAATACAAATATCATCTAATTCAAATCAATATTTTTATTAGATAGCTAATAAACTGGATCTAAAATCTCAGGAGAACTGGAAAGCTCGGTGTGCCTGTTGTGACAAGTTATTGGCTCTCCTCAAAGAGGATTAGAGGAAAAGTAACAGCAAATCTGAGTGCTTCTGCATTCATTTTACACTGCAGGCTAACTGATTTTCTTCCTTAAATGACTACATTTTGTGCTATGAACTAAAAAATATGGGTATTTAGCCAAATTTTTCATTACTTGGTACATTTAGTTAAAATCATTCCTTCGAAGCTCCACGTTTAGATCAGAGAAGAAGTGGGGTTACTTGAGGACCAGTGTTTGAAAGAGATAAGTATTGAACTCTTAGCTAAAGGAATGGAAGGATGTAACGGGGGTGAACTTGGCAACATAGGGAAAATACTGCTAAACAGTTGGAGGGATTTTTAAGGGAAACAGAGTGAGAAAAAAGGTTAAAAGAAGACCATAGAAGGGAGGGAGAGTAAGTCTAGCTTCAGCATTTTGAAGGTAATAATTCAGAATTTGGTATTTGATCTGAGGGCAAAGGATACTCAGTGAAATAGAAAGATGACAGCTTTAAGAGACTAGAAGAGAAAATGATTTAGCAATAGAGTGTTGCAAACTTGAATGGAGAAGGAACTATGATCCAGAAGTCCAACAAAGAGTAAGTTATTTTATTTCATATCTTAGCTAACTGCTGCATTTCTTGTTATCAGCTCTCCTTGGAGGATTAAAGCCAAGTATGATTCTTACAAAACAATTTTATAGGCTAAAAAGGAAATAATAGAGAAATTAAAATTATGTCATAGAGAACAAGGTTATTAGACTTTTAGAAAACTAGAGAATATGTGGAATGATCACATCTTGGAATTAAAATAAGCATCACAGATTATCCCTTAATTTATGATGAAACTGAAATGTAGAGAATCTATTGGAAATGCCTCAAAGTAATTCAGTTCATTATTTGCAGAGCCAGAAATAATAATAATTCTTCTGACATCATGTGTAATTGTATTTTTATCATGTCATGACCCCCTTTCTCAGATTTAATATTACTAGTGTTTGGATATATAAAGGGAAGGAAATTGTCATTGTGGTATTTCCTATGGTGTTGTAAAAATAGACAATGTGGAAACAATTGGGTGTGTAATTAACTTGTAGACAGCAAAAAGAATCCCATGTATTATTCATTTATTCATTCAGTGTGTGCCTACCTCATGTACTGTGCTTGGAGCTGGGTTTTAAAAACATGAGAAAGACGTTGTTCCTGCCCTTAAGGCATCTATTGATCAGAGCAGTGCTATTGTGTTTACGATTCACACTTCCAGAGTATGAGCAAAGAAAGGGAAACTATGTGATCATATCTCGTCTTTAGAATGCTCACTCAGGTAGTAACATAGAGAACTGTTTGATATATATGTATCAGTGTTGTTGCCTATCTAGGAAATTCTTTCTTTGTAACGCTGAGTAGTATTTCATTGTATGGATACACCATACTTTGTTTATCCATTTGCTAGCTAATGGACATTTGGGTTGTTTCTAGATTTGGGCTATTATGAATGAAGCTGCTATAAATATTCAAATGTAAGTTTTGTATGTATATATGTTTTCATTTATTTTTTTGAAACCTAGGAGCTGGATTTCTTGGTGGTATGATAAGTGCGTGTATAATTTTAAAAGAAACTGGCAAATCTTGTCCAAAGTGCATTCTCATCTGCAATGTGTGAGACTTCCAGTTGCTCTACATCTGTACCAGCACTTGGTACTGTAGGCCTTTTAAAGTTAGCTGATCTAGTAGGGATGTAGAAGTATCTCATTGTGGCTTTATGCATTTCCCAATGACTAATGATTATTTTGTGAAATTGGATATTAAATTTTAATCTTTGTAAATTTGATAGACAAAAATGAAATGTCACTGTTGTTATGATGAAACTAGCTTTAATTACTAGTGAGGCTGGAGATTTCACAAAGTCATTGGCTATTTGCATTTTCCATGGATAAACTAATGAAATACATTGACACTTTTTCTTTTGAGCATTTATAAATTCTTAATGGTTTTAAGGAGACTTCTATGTTGTTTGCCATATATTTTGCACATTAACTAACACTCACTAACTTGTATAAGTTTTACCATGTTGTCATTTAGTTACATTTACAGAGGCTTTTAAAAAATATTTGTTGCCCAAATGATTGATATTCTATTTGTTTTGCTATTCCATTTACAACTATTTTCTCTTCCATTGTCACATACTTAAAATAATTCTTCCCTACCCAAAGATCAAAATTTCATCCATATTTTAAAAGTTCTTTTATAACTATTTTCATTTTATCTTTTTTTATTATTGTCATTTTATAATATGGTTTACTAGCTAAAGGGCAAGAATCTCTTAGTGATCATTTTAGGAACGATATTTTTGGCTATTCTAATGTCTTTCATTTACAAAAAGGAAAAGAAGAAAGATATCCAGAAATAATTTTATGAAATTGTCTCTAACTTGTAAGTTAAGTAGGGGAGAACTGACTGACATCTTTACAATATTTAGACCTCCTAACCTAGGATTTTATTAAATTTTTTCTTTTATTTTCTTCAGTTAAGTTTTAAATGGATTGATTTGTCATAGAGATTCTTTAATTTTTGGTTTTTATTTCTATGTGACCCAGTATATATTTCTTCAATCTTTGACCTCTGACATCTATACTTTTTTGTTTCCCTATGTTTTTCCTTTTTGGATGTTGAAAATCAGTCTTCTTCTTTCTCTGTCAAATTAGGAGATAACCAGTTTTAGAATTGGTACAATAAACTCAATAAATGGAAAAAAAATCCACCTTTAACTTGACCCACAGGACACATTTGGATTGGAGACTTTCTTGCCTAGGAACAATGCACAATTATGGCCAAATCCCCCAAACAGAGCAGGGCCTATATTTCTTTTCCTTTCCTGGATAGAAGGACTGAACAATAATAACTAAAAAAATCATCATTAGGTAACCTTGGGAAGGAGGCCAGCAATTAACTGCTGGAACAAGTGGTTAGGTTTGAAATGGTATTTAGAGAATACTTCATAAGAAAGTTTATCCCAATAGATCCCACTAATTTGTGTCCTTTGTCTTTTTAGTAATTTGAACTATATAGCTCTATTTTTTTTATTCTTCCCCATCATTGTCAGTGTTACTTTAGTTAAGATAAGCAAGAAAGTGTTTTTTTTTTTTGTTTGTTTGTTTTTTGTTTTTTACTTAGCAGGATCAATTTACACTTCCTTGTCACTTGGAATAAATCTTATAATTAAGAACTATAATCTTATATTTCAAGAATGAGTGCCAGGGTCAATCTTACAAAGTAAATTTGACTTGAGATTTTCTAGCTCAATATCTCATATATGAAAACTTTTTAATATGAACAGACATGGAAGTCTCATTGAGAGGGCATTCCCTGGAATTTCTAACTTGGAAAATAAAAATGGAAATCTTCTCCCAACAGATAATGAAATAATAGAAAGTATATAGCCCGGGAAGCAATGTGAGCAACATAAATTTTTATAACCTATGCTTAATGCAAAGTATTTGTTAAGATGTCTAGGTATTTTCCAAACACAGTTAAGTTTTAGCTAAAAATTTGGCATTACTATGCTTTTAAAATTTGATGTCTGTGTATACATTATTGATAAATCTTACTTTCTCTATATGTAAACTTCTAAATCTTTCCATTTTCACCCTCCCTTTGACTGCTGATTGTTGTACCTGAATATAGTTAAAGACTGTATCAGACAATAAGCACCATATCAATATTGCCACCTATATGTGGAGATATTTTTTCTTAGCACTACTTCAGTCTGAATGAATCGACTAAGATAAAAATATCAAAGAAAAAATACATCATAGTCTCCATTTCCAAATTTATTAACTTCAATCATTATTGCATTTATTATTTATAATTTATAATAATATGCATACTACATTATACATTATGTGAAACTGCTATTATATATAAACTATGTCATATATATTTCATATAATATATATACATATATATTATATTATATATATGTATATATATCAACCCAACTATCCGTCCTTAATTAAGTTTCTGTAATTTTTTTTTAAATACTAAAGCTTCCTTGGATTTAAAAAATAATAAAAAATAATCTCATGGTAAGCCAGAATTGTAGGTGATGCAGGTTTTGAGGAGAAAGAGTAAGTGAGAGAGATACTGTAGACCAGATAAAGGTTTAAAGTGAGAGTTACTTTATCAAAAAAATCAACATTTGAGATAAATAAAAGGTTTAAAATATAAAATAGTTGATATCCATAGTAGTCATTTCAGCTCTAAATAGGAAAAAATAATATTTCTGTCCAGAAGCTGCCAGATAAGGTATTTAGGCAATAAACTATTTTAAATGGCTAGAAGTATTCTTCTGTTCATCTTTATACTAATTTAAAATCCCAAATTACCTGAGGATTTGAATGAGCATTCACCATCAAATAAATATTGACAAGTCTTTTTAAATTATAACACTTACCTGATATATTGACAATTACTATAATATGCCAATGTAACACATATTTCCTCACTGGTTTTACACCTATTTTGTTTCCTGAATTATTACAGAAATAGGAATTGTTTTATTTTACATTTATTCTGAACAAAATATGTATGATGTTGTTTTACTGAGTCAAAATGACTAAGAAAATTAAGTGATTTAAATGGACATTGTGGTGGTTTGAAATTGTATGCATGCCAGAAAAACATGTTCTTAAATTTAATCTATTCCTGTGGGTATAAACCCACTGTAAATAGGACCTTTCATTGAGGTTATTTCAGTTAAGGTGTGGCCCATCTCAGTCAAGATGAGTCTTATTGCACACAGGAAGCAGCCAGAAGCTGAATTCAATGGAACTCAGAAGAGAAGGGAGAGACCAGGAGATACTGCCATATGCCTTGCTTTGTGACAAACTAAGGACCGAGAATCACTGGCAGCCAGCCCCAGTGTACCACAGTCTTTGGGGAGAAAGCATTGCTTTGATGATGCCTTCCTTGATTTGGACATTCTTTTAGCCTCAAAACTGCCAGCTAATAAATTTCCATTGTTTATGCTGAACCATTGCATAGTATTTACTTGACCAGCCTAGGGACTAAAATGGAAATTATTCTTTCTCATTAAGTTCTATGAAAAAGCATGAGACAATAATTATGATTCTACCTAAAAGCATTTTATTTTATTACAAACTAGACCCAAGTTAGGATATTTGGATATCTCAGTATGTAGATGGATAGGAGTTGTTCTAGTCAATTTTGTAAATGGCATCATTTATCTGATAGCAGTTATCAGTCGTAGGCCTCACAGGTCATTGGCTTGACCCAGTATTGCAGTTTTCACACTTCCTCAAGAGATGCCTGTGATTTGACCTCTTTAGAAACACACACACACACACACACACACACACACACACACACACACACACAATTCTCTTTGTTTCTTGACATAGTCCCTCCATCATAAAAGAGACAAGCTGTCAATACAACTTCTGAGACTTGGATTAAACTATCGTCTTAAGTTTTTTCAAGGTTGAAATTGAGAACCGTAATAGGTAGTCAAATTGCATAGTAAGGCAAAAGTAGAAACACTCAACTAGAAGGTCCTATTTATTACCTTTTAAGTGGAATGGCTATTGGAAAAGGATTTTTTTGGAAACCTAAATTCACTTGAACAATAAATGGCTGGTAAATCATTTGGGTCAATTTGCTTACATTTTGGATTTAGCTATGTCAAAGTATTATTAATAAGAATTACAAGTACATCACTATAATTCATAATAATATATAAATATTAGAAACTTACTGTATGGTAGGCATTTTGCATCCATTGTTTCATTTAATCCTCATGATAAACCTACAAGGAAGGGTTATTGTGCTGGTTTGGATGTATTATGTCCCCCAAAACACCATACTCTTTAATGCAATCTTGGGGGGGCAACCATATTAGTGTTGATTAGGTTGAAATCTTTGGATTAGGTTGTTTCCATGGAGAAGTGACCCACCCAACTGTGGGTAATATCTTTGATTAGACTATTCCATGGAGTTGTGGCACCTCCCATTCAGCATGGGGCTTGATTTAATCATTGGAGTCCTATATAAAAGCTCATACAGAAGGAGCTCACTGCTGCAGCTTAGAGAGACATTTTGGAGATGGCGGCTGAAAGCAGACTTTTGTTGAAACTTTGGAAATGCTAGCCCAGAGTTCACTCTAGAGAAGCTAAGAGAAGGCAAAATGCACCAACAGTAACATCTTGAAGAATGCACCAGAGCTGAGAAAGGAGCTGGAGCACAACCTGGAACCAGCAAGACACCAGCCATGTGCCTTCCTAGCTAACAGAGGTTTTCCAGATGCCATTGGCTTTCCTTCGCTGAAGGTATGCTCATGTTGATGCCTTAATTTGGTCATTTTCATGGCCTTTAGACTGTAAATTTGTAACTAAATAAACTGTCTTTATAAAAGCCAATCCATTGCTGGCGTTTTGCATAATGGCAGCATTAGCGAACCGGAACAGTTACCATACCCATTTTACCTTTGAAGTTCATAGCGGGTCAATACTTGTTCTACCATTGGCACATCATAGAGCCAGGATCCCAATTCAAGTCGATCCTGCTCAAAATTTCATGGTCTGTCTTTTGTTCTGTAAAAAAAAAATTGGTAAGATTGGAATGGTCAATTACTGTTCTCTTTAGAGCTTTGTTTTCTCCCATTTATTCATTCAAAAAATATTAAGCGAGTACCTTCAAAGTGTCAAGTTGTGTCTGCGTGCTCACGATACAGAAAACAAGTGAATAAATAGACACAGTCCCTGATTTCTAGGAGTGTTCAGTTGAGTGGGAATATATGGTACACAGTTTATCACATGAATAAATATATAATTACAAGTTGTATTGTGTGTCATTAAGGAAAAATAAGAATGTGATGAGAGTGTAACAAAGGGACCTGGTTTAAATTTGGGGGTGATGTCAGTATAAGTCTTTATTGAGGAATTAACATTGAAAATAAGGTGCAAGTGATGAGTTCACCACATGAACATGTGGGAACAGCATTATGGGCAAGTGGATCAGCATATTAACAGTTTCTACTCTGAGGTAGTGACTAGAGGTCACTAGGAGCAAGGTAAATGCATAACCCAGTGGGTTTTGCTAAGAACTATTATTTTCACAACTCCTCATTTTGTTTACTGAAACTCTACCTAAACTTTTAGGCATTGCTGAGGTCTAACCCACTCCATGAAATATTTATGTCCACTCACACCAATGTTGATCTCTCTTTTCTTAGAATATACATTCATATACTACTAACAAAAATATTCACCTGTCTGAAATTCTGTCTCCATAACAGAAGAAACAAGGTGATATGCTATTCATCAGATAGAGAAAATGAGTAAATACCCTTTGAATTTAAATGTGAACTTGAAATTTGTGATAGTCCCTCTTATGAAGGAAGAATCAGATATAGTTAACAGTCACACCTTTTGCTAGAGATCAAAGATCATCTATTTATATGAAATCAGTGATTGTGTTCATTAGCTATCTAAATTGGAGTGATAATGTGTGGAATAAATAATATTAAGCTGTTATGTAAGTGTGAAATATTACATTAAAGAGACAGTTAAAGACATTTTATAGTGTATTGAGAATTAGCAAAAAAGCTTATCATATTCTTTAGAAGTTAATATATAAATAGGATACGCTTCAGTGAAATCAAATCCATGCTTCAAAGAGAAAAATACACAAAATTTTAGATCTTTGGAAATAACTCTCAAAAGGGCAAAGACACAAGCAACTTGTGATAAACTTGGATGATTTGTCTTCAAAAAATTTATTTGTGATACTGAGAGCAGATCATTGTTATAAAAGCTTTTTATGGAGGACCTGAGGAAAAGAAAATAAACTTATTTAAAACTCCTTGGCTGAAAGTAGGGACACACTGGTGTTTATGGCAGCAGTATTCATGATTTGCAGTGGATGGCGGTAGCCTAAGAGTACATCTATGGGTGAATGGAGGGGCAGATTGTGGTGTATACATACAATGGAATATTGAATGGCTGCAAGAAGGAATGAAGTTGTGAGACATGCAATTAGGTGAATGAATCTTGAGGACATTATGTTAAGTGAAATAAGGCAGAATTGAAAGGACAAATATTGTAAGGTCTCACTAATATAAGTTATCTATAATGAGCAAATGTTGAGAATTGAATTCAAGAGTATAGGTTACAGGGGAAAGAATGTGGGCAGAGATCTGGCAATCAACAATGCAGGAGTACAGTGTTCAATAAGGCTTATTGTAAATGTTACTGGATTGTAAGCTGTTAAAGCAGTCACATCTATTCCTGAGTTTTAACTGTTTTTTAAGAGGTGTTTATTTGGTACAAAGTATATATTCTCTGTAGCACACTATCTAACTTAACCTGTATGGTTAGTTTGTTTAAATAACATGATTATATGAAACTTAGAATAGGGAATGAGATCTTGCTATTCTGAACATGTTAATGTAATACCCTGATATACCCTGGAGTATTTTGGGCAGAAAATTAAAAAGTATTTGCAAAGTCTCCTGGAGGGACTGGGAAAAATGTGGAAATATTAAAATTCCCAATCTGACAAATTCCTGATATTCTCACAAGTGTTATGGGTCTTCCAATTTAATAAGTCAAGCCCTCAATCTTGGGACTAGCCCTTATGAAACTTATTCCTGAAAAGGAGAGGCTAAGCCTACTTATAATTATGCCTAAGAGTCACCCACATACCACCTCTTTTGTTTCTCAGATGTAGCTTCTCTCTCTCAGCCGACTTTGCAAATAAACTCACTACCCTCTCCCCTAGATGGGACATGACTTCCAGGAGTATAAGTTGCCTTGGCAATGTGGAACATGACTGCCAGGGATGAGCCTGGCCCTGGCATCATGGGATAGAGGATGCCTTCTTGACCAAAGGGGAGGGGAAAAGAAATTAAACAAAATAAAGTTTCACTGGCTAAGAGATTTCAAATAGAGTCGAGAGGTCATTCTGGAGGTTATTCTTATGCATTATATAGATAGTCCTTTTAGTTTCTTGTGTATTACAATAGCTGGAAGGAAATGCTTGAATCTGTTGAACCATAATCTGGTAGACTTGATTCTTGATGATGATTATATAATTATATAGCTTTTATTGTGTGACCATGTGATTATGAAAACCTTGTGCCTCACACTCCCTTTATTCAGTGTTTGGACAGATAAGTAGAAAAATGGGATCAAAAAGTAAATGAATATTAGGGAGGAATGGGGGGATGGAATGTTTTGAGTGTTTTTTTTTACTTTATTTTTATTCTTTTTCTTTTTTGTGTGGTAATGTAAATGTTAAAAATTAATTGGGGTTGATGAATTCACAACTATATGATGGAGTGTGAATGATTGTACACTTTGGATGATTGTATGCTATGTGAATATATCTGAATAAAATTGAATTTTAAAAAGTAAAAAAGAATAGTGACAATGACAAGGATAGAAGTGAAATAGAACTAATTTAGAAGGAAAAATAATGAGATCAATTTGGGTCATGATGAGTTTGAAGTGATGGTAAGGCTTATAACATTTTGAAGTTGACTTTCTGACCCAAGATTCCTTTTGACTTCATGGATATTTTTAGTCTGTTTTGAATACAAATATTTTATTCAACACATATACTAATATTTAAAAATGCTTTTCACGAAGATATTTCCTGAAATCATCTCCACATAGACACTATAATTCCTTGCTCAGTTTTCTACAGATCATCAATTAAACTGATCCCAAATGTTTCACTTCTCATTCAAACTATTTTAACATGAGTAAATTATTCTTCTTTTATATTTTATGATGATCAATCCAATGCTGCTTTTCTTCTTAACAAATATTACCATTTATAGCTTCTACTGTATTAGAATTTATTTTTGACAACCATATCTATCGAGTCCAATTTTCCCAGGTCAAATTTTTCAGATATAAACTTTGCCAAGAAGATTTTATTCTTCGGTCATTTCTTAAGCAGTAATAAATGTAACAGGCCATTTTAGCATCTATTCATTTTATTTTGTGTTGACCATTTCTGCCTGGATTTGGGTAAAAGTTGGAGCAAAAACAGATATACAGCATGTGGATGCATGGCAGGGATCAAACACTGGAGTCAAAATGTCTCTGGGTTAAAGTGTCCATCAACATATGAGTGGATAAAAAAATGTGGTATGTACCCTCAATGGAAAATTATTTAGATGTAAAAAAGGAATGAAATAGGCAGAGGAAGATGGCAGATTAGGAGAGACAGGGCAAAAAAGTGTCTGTGAAAAAACACTAGAGAAAAGACAGAAAGCACTCCAGAATTCCAGTTCCAGCAACGCACCATCTGGTCAAGGTCTGCTAAATCCACAGGGACCGTGCACTTGGTGAAACTGGGAGTCTGCATTCTGAAACAAGTGAGTGAGCCTGCTGGGGAACCAGCAGCCACACCACAGTCTGGAGAAATTGGGGGTTGGCATTTGGAGAGAGATTAGTTTAAAAACCCAAAAGAGGCTGTGGAGCCTGCAGCAAAAGCTGGACAATCCAGCGTGGTGGGAAGTCCTTCCCACAAAATGTGCACATGTCTCAGTAGCTAGTGTGGATGATAGCCTTTTGCACACCTGTAGCTAATTGTCCCAGAGCTAGGAAGGCGGAAGTCTGCAAAAAAGGGAAAATAACCACACCCATACAACCTTCTTTTCAGTGGGCTGGGAATGCACCTGAGCAATGCAGCAGCCCAGCACTTCCCTTGTGGACTGCGTTCAGCTGTGACATGGCACTGTCTTCTCCCTGTGGAGGCCATTTGACATGGGACCATGTGGAAGTCCCAGGGACCATATACCAATACCAGGGACTTGTGGGTCCATGGCAGGGACAGACTATGGGGAGTCTGAACCAAAAGTTCGGACTCCTACAACACCCATAAGTCTCCAGGAACACCTGGGAGATTTGATTATTAAAGCTGCCCTCCCTTCTTAACTGCCCAGACATACCCCCACACTCAGGGCGGGCAGCACCGACAATCCACGGAAATTTGGTGCACCAATTGGACTCACACAAGATACAGACCTCCACCCACCAGAAAGACAAAGTTGGGGAGAACTGGCTTGAGTGAAATAGGTGGCTTGGGGATGCCACCTGCTGGTTAGTCAAAGAAAGTGTACTCCACCAAGCTGTAGCTCTGACAAATTAAAGATATTTGTTTAAAGAAGCCTATATATCCTAAAAGAACCCTATCAAGATAAGCAAATGCCAAGAGGCCAAAAACAACAGAAAAATTTAAAGCATATGAAGAAACCAGAAGGTATGGATAACCCAGACTGAAACACCAAAATCAAAAGATCAGAGGAGACACAATACTTGGAGCAATTAATCAGAGAACTAATGACAAACAACCAGATCATGGCACAGGATATAAAGGACATGAAGAAGACCCTAGAAGAGCATAAAGAAGAATTTGCAAGAGTAAATAAAAAAAAATAGATGATCTTATGGAAATAAAAAAAAAATTGTCAATCAAATTAAAAAGATCCTGGATACTCACAGTATTAGATTGGAGGAAGTTGAACAGCAAATCAGTGAACTCAAAGAGGACAGAACAGAGAGTGAAAGAACAAAAGAAAGAATGGGGAAAAAATCAAAAAAATTGAAAAGGATCTCAGGGATATGATGGACAATGTAAAATACACAAATGTAAGAATCATTGGTGTTCCAGAAGAGGAAGAGAAAGGTTAAGGTCTAGGAAGAGTATTCAAAGAAATTGTTGGGGAAAACTTCCCAAACCTTCTAAACAACGTAAATACACAAATCATAAATGTCCAGCAAACTCCAAACAGAGTAAATCCAAATAAACGCACTCCGAGACATATTCTGATCAGATTGTCGAATGCTGAAGAGAAGGAGCAAGTTCTGAAAGCAGCAAGAGAGAAGCAATTCACCACTTACAAGGGAAACAGCATAAGATTAAGCAGTGACTACTCAGCGGCCACCATGGAGGCGAGAAGGCAGTGGCATGACATATTTAAAATTCTGAAAGAGAAAAATTGCCAACCAAGAATTCTTTATCCAGCAAAACTTTCCTTCAAATTTGAGGGAGAGCTTAAATTTTTCACAGACAAACAAATGTTGAGAGAATTTGCTAACAAGAGACCTGCCCTACTTGAGATTCTAAAGAGAGCCCTACTGACAGAGAAACAAAAAAAGGAGAGAGAGGTACAGAGAAAGGTTCAGAACTAAAAAGATTCAGTATGGATATGTTAAAGGACATTAAAAGAGAGAAGGAAAAAATATATCTGGCAAACCTAAGCCAAAGGATAGAATGACTGATTGAAGAAATTCCTTCACAGTAGTACCAATGAATGTAAATGGATTAAACTCTCCAATTAAAAGTTATTATTGGTAGAATGGATTAAAAAGTATGAACCATCAATATGTTTCATACAAGAGACTCATCTTAGACCCAGGACACAAAGAAATTGAAAGTGAAAGAATGGAAAAAATATTTCATGCCAGCCACAGCCAAAAGAAAGCAGGAATAGCAATATTAATCTCAGTTAAAGTAGACTTTAAATGCAAGGATGTTATGAGAGACAAAGAAGGCTACTACATACTAATAAAAGGGACGATTCAACAAGAAGAAATAACAATCATAAATGTTTATGCACCCAATCAAGGTGACCCAAAATGCATGAGACAAACATTGGCAAAACTAAAGTAAGCAGTTGATGTTTCCACAATAATTGTGGGAGGCTTCAATACATCACTCTCTCCTATAGATAGATCATCCAGACTGAAGATCAATAAGGAAGTTGAAAACCTAAACAATCTGATAAATGAATTTGAATTAACAGACAGAGGACTGGTGGTTGATGTGTCGAGCCCTCTATCACGGGACTTGCTTTTAGGAGGCTTGTTACTACAAAGGAGAAACTGGGCCTGCTTATAATTGTGCCTAAGAGTCTCCGCAAGTGCCTCTTTGTTGCTCACATGTGGCCCTCTCTATCTAACTAAGCCACCTTGGCAGGTGATCTCACTGCCCTCCCCTCTATGTGGGACCTAACTCTCAAGGGTGTAAATCTCCCTGGCAATGCTGGATATGACTCCTAGGGATGAATCTGGACCCGGCATTGTGGGATTGAGAACATCTTCCAGACCAAAAGTCAGATGCGAAATGAAATGAAATTAAACTTCAGTGGCTGAGAGAATTCAAATGGAGTCAAGAGGTCACTCTGGTGGACATTCTTATACACTATATAGATAACACTTTTTAGGTTTTATTTTCTCTGTGCTCCAATTTCCTCATATATGAAATTGGAATTATAATAATAGTACTACCTCAGAGAGTCATTGTGAGATCATTATTATACTATTAATATTTCCTTGCCACCTTCACAGCCACTACCCCATTTGAGAGATTCATTGATTTATCTTCTCCTACCTAGATTTTTGGCAATTTTCTTGTTTCAAGAAGACTTAGGATCCTCTGTTGGGGTTTTGGTACCCAGCCCTTGGAGTGGGAGTGGTCAGGGCTGTCTCATAGCAGAGAGGCATTAAACCAAGGGATACTGCTTATTTGGCTCCTTAAGTGAGGCCATGTTGGAAGCAAAAGAAGATGGAGAAACCCGGCAGGTGATCTCACTGCCCTCCCCCCTATGTGGGATCTGACTCCCAGGGGTGTAAATCTCCCTGGCAACACAGGATATGACTCCCAGGAAGGAATCTGGACTTGGCATCGTGGGATTGAGAGTATCTTCTTGACCAAAAGGGGGATGCGAAATGAAATTAAATAGTTTCACTGGCTTAGAGATTTCAAATGGAGTTGAGAGGTCACTCTGGTGGGCGCTCTTACACACTATATAGATAACCCTTTTTAGGTTTTAATGTATTGGAATAGCTAGAAGTAAATACCTGAAACTATCAAATCCCAACCCAGTGGCCTTGATTCTTGAACACGATTGTATGAAAATGTAGCTTACAAGGGGTGACAGGGTGATTTTGAAAACCTTGTGGATTGCACTCCTTTTATCCAGTGTATGGATGGATGAGTATAAAAATGGGGGCAAAAAAACTAAAGGAAAAATAGGGCAGGGGAGGGATGATTTGGGTGTTCTTTTTTCACTATTTTTATTCTTATCATCACTTTTTCTGGTACAAGGAAAATGTTAAAAAATAGATTGGGATGATCAATGAACTATATGATGGTAATGTGATCAATTGATTGTATATTTTGGATGATTGCATGGTGTGTGAATAAATCTTAATAATAATTAAAATTAAAGGAATGAAGTTCTGATACATGGGACAAGATGGATGAACCTTGAAGACATCATGTTGAGTGAAATATGCCAGACATAAAAAGACAAATATTGTATGATCTTATGTATGTGAAATAGTTAGAACAGGCAAATTCATAGAGACAAATATAGATTATGGGTTATCAGGGGCTGAGGGTAGTGTGTTGTGTGGGGAAGAAGCAGTTATTGCTTAATTGGTGCAGTGTTCTGTTTGAGGTGATGCAAAAGTTAGGGCAATGGATGTTGGTGATGATACCACAATATTGTAAATTTAATTAGTATCACTGCATTGTACACGTGCAAGTGGCAAAAATGAGAAAATTTGAGTTGTATAGATGTTAGTTCCTAAAACAAAAAGGTTAAAAAAATCATTATAAAGAACTTATCTCACCTCTTACTGGATAGAATCCAAACATGATGCATTCACTTATGCTTGTAATGTATTTATTCATCAAACTTTTATTGAGGATCTATTATGTGGCCAAACTCTCTGCTGGGATTCACAGATGAATCACAGTTCCTTCCTGGAGCTCGTGGTTCAGCAGAGAGAAGTATATTCACATAAACAAGTGCATCAGGATGTACTTGGCCTTTTAATTAATATTTGTGTGAGCTAGATGAACAAGGAGGAGACGAAGGTGACCTAGAAAGACTTCTGACAGGAGGTGATTCCTCAGCTGCCTCTTAAAAAGCCAGAAAGGGAGTTGGTAGGTATTCAACAGGCTGATGTGGCCATTTTGGGCAGTGACAATACAAGAGCAAAGTCACAGAGGTGTGTGACAACCTTGGTAATGGGGCATGTATTAGAGTTGGAGAGGGACTATGCACAAAAGGAGGAAGGGATAAGAGGAGAGCCTGGAACAGCAGGCAGAGCTGAACAACACCGAATACCATCCTGATAGAGGAGCTTATCTTCACCTAAAGATGAAGGGAGACATTAACATCTTATCAGCTTTAAACTAAAGAAAGCCTCAGGCATAGTGACATCTTGTAGACATTTTGTTACATGCATTATACAGTAACACATGCAGGATGCATGGGCAGGTGCCTGCTGTGCAAAGCAGGTCAGCAAAGCAGTTTATGGGCCTCCTGCCAGGACATGGGGGGCATTTTGCATCCCTTTATATTCATTGTTCTTAGCTACTATAGATGTCTAGCTCAGATACCCTTTAAGTGTGGGGCCCATGCTTATTGTGCTGGCACTAAGGTAGTACTAGGCACACAGTAGGCATTCAAGAAACTGACTTCATAATTATGCTAAAGCAAGATATTAGTGCTCGGTTTACTTTTTAAATCAATACATTGTAAATCAAAACCCCTAAGAGGCCTATTTCCTTAAGGGTCTTTCCTCATTCTCTTACGAGCCTATTCATCATTTTTTCAGTTAAAGTGGGTTTACTTTCTTCCTCACATTATTGAACAGTCTATCTTTTTATGTTGCATCAAACTGTGTCTTTTCTTTAAGGATAATAATTCAGGCAGCAATTTCTTTCATGTCATCTGTATTCTATTTCAATTCCAGGAGAATTCGTAAGTCCCAGGTGACCCATGCTAACCTAATGTGATAATATTTCTTATGGTTATATAACACTTCATATAGCTCAGTGTATATTATATCAATCCTTGGACTTCCAGGTAAGAAATCTAAGACAATGATTGAAAAAGGAGAAAAGAATCTTTAAAAATTGATATTTTATTTCCACTCCTCAGCAGAAAGGAACTTGAAATATAAATTAAATTCAGTGGCAGAAAATAAACTTAGAGTTCTTGAACATCTTCATCTGTGCATTGAAATCACACCAGATTTATATTTAAAGTGCTTAGTGTTTTAGTTTGTTAGGCTGCTTAAAGCAGATATCATGACATGGGTTGGTTTAAACAATAGGAATTTATTAGTTTACAGTTTGAGGTCAAGAAAAGGTCCAAAGCGGTGCATCACCCTGAAGGCAATACTTTCTTTCTGAAGACTGGCTGCTGGTGATCCTTGGCTCCTCTGCCACATGGTTAAGCACATGGGTCTAACCTTCACCGAAACAGCCTCATCAAAAGCGCCTACTTACAATGGGTTCACACCGACGGGAACAGATTAGATTTAAGAACATGTTTTTCTGGGGTACATACAGCTTGAAATCATCGCACTTAGTATAGTACTTACTGTAAAAATTGTGTTCAGTTACCATTACTTTAATGACATTACATTTTGAAATATGAACATCATAAAACAATGGGTACCCATATCATAAGCCGTTCTTTAATATTTATTTTATTCTGTACTAGTCAGGACCACAAAACTTGATTTCACAACCTACTAATAAGTTGGAATTTAAAGTTTGAATAATACTGATCTAGCACATTTATCTGCATTTTCAAATGGAAAACCACAGACATCTAGGGGAATTAAACATTCTTTTTATTGACATAACCAACTGATGTTAGAACTGGTACCTGAAACAGGGTATTTTGATTTTTAGCCTAGTAATAATATTTACTCATTCAATCAATATATTTTGAGTACCACCAGCTATGGGACATGACATTTTAAAGAGTGTGGTATTTGTAAACTTTCACTAAAAAGTTTTTCTCTGTCAAGATTAAAAAACAGATAATATAATATTAGGTTAAAAAATAATGTTTGTAGAAAGAATTAGGACAAAAGAAAGGAAAAGGTTGAATATATTATTCACTACAGAACTTTTATCATTTAGCTTTTAATTTCCATACACTAATTTTTAAAATCTTAACATGAATTTAAATATGTATAGATATACAATTAATTCCACATATATAAAGTATACAGTTTCTTAAGTTTTGACTTATACATATACCCATAAAACCATCCCACAATCAAGATAAACACCTCCATATCCCTCACCTCAGAGTTTCTCATTTCACCTTGTAAATTCTCATTCCAGTCCCTCTGTACACACTACTATCCCTAGGTAACTGCTAACTAACTATAAATTAGTTCACATTTTATAAAATTTAATATATTAGGAATTATGCATTATGTACTCTTGTGTGTACTAATTATTTCACTTAGATTTATTGCAGGATTCATTTATATTGTAGCTTATGCCAATAGTTCATTACTTCTTTATCACAGTGTAATGTTCCATTATAGAAATGTACCACAGTGTATTTATCCATTCAAATGTTGATGGACATGTGGATCATTATCACTTTGAGGATAAAACAAATGAAGCTGTTATGAACATTCCTGTACAAGTCATTGTATTGGCAAATGCTTCTGTTTCTCTTGTGTTAACATCTAGGAGTGGAATTGCTGGCACATGTGGTAAGTGTATGATTAACTCTTTTAAAAGTTGCAAAATTGTTTTCTAAATTGATTTTACCATTTTACATACCCACCAGCAGTATATGAGAGTTTCAGTTTCTCTACATCATTACCAATGGTTTATCCTCAGAAATTTGCAAAATATTTTCTCCTAGTTTACAGCTTGTCTTGTCATTCTCTTAATAATGTCTTCCAAAAAGCAGTAGTTTTAAATTTTGATAAACTCAATTTATCATTTTTTTAATAGATTATGCTTTGGGTATAATATTTAAGAAACTTTTGCCTAACTAAAGGTATCCTCCTGTTTTCTTCTTGGTCATGATATATTTTCCTATAGTTTAGGTTTTACAGTTTAGGTACATGATCAATTTTGAGTTAATCAAGTGATGAGAGGTATGTTTTGAAGTTATTTATGTAGATAGATACTAGATAGATAGATTTAGAGATCTAGATGGAGAGATGGAGATAGAGATATCTGATGGTGTTCAAAAGACTACCTACCCTTTTCCCACTGAATTACCTTTTCACCTTTGTTGAAATGTTATCCATATATGTGTGGGTCTATATCTAGGCTCTCTATTCTGTTTTACTGATATAATTGTTGACCTTGATGCCGATACTATATTGCTTTGAAGACACCAACTCTCTAGTACATCTTGGGCGAATATTGTGTTAATCCTCTAATATGTTTATTTTTACCAAACTGGTTTTAGCTATTGTAGATCCTCCTTTGCATTCCCATATTAATTATAAATCAGTTTTTCAATTTGTATAAAACTCCTGCTGTGCTTTGTTTAGGATTATGTTGATTCTCTAGATCAGTTTGGGGAGAATTGACATCTTAACAATATTTAAGCCTTTTAATCTATGATCGTGAAATATATCTCCATTAAGTCTCAGAAGATATTACAGATTTCAGTACATAGGTCTTTCACAAATTTGTCAAATATATCCCTAAGTATTTTATATAATCAGATGCTAATCAAAATGATACTGTTTCTGTAATTTTACTTTTTGATTATTCATTACTGGTGTATATAGAAATAATTGATTTTGTTTTCATATTGATCTTACATCCTGCAACCTTGGTAATTTATTCATTAGTTGTATAGCTCTTTTGGAGACTCCACTGGATTTTCTATATAGATAATCATGCCACCAGCAAATTAAAACTCTTTCACTTCTTCCTTTCCAATGAATTTTCTTTTTCCTTGCTCTATTTACCTGGCTAGAACTTCCAGTACAAGGTGAATAGGAGTAATGAGAGGGGACTTCTTTGCCTTCTTCCTGATTTTAGGGAGAAAGCTTTCAATCCTTTACTGTTAAGTATGATGCCCATTAGCAGAGGAATGAAGTTCCTTTCTATTCCAAGTTTCCTGAGAGTGTTTATCAGGGATGGACATTGGATTTTGTTGACTGTTTTCTTTTGTGTCTTAGATTATCACATGTTTTTTTCTTTATTAGTTTGTTTTTATTAATAAGGCCAATTTCACTGATTGGTTTTCAAATATTAAAGCAATATAGAATTGGTAAATCCAGCTTGGTCATGATATATTTTCCTTTTAATATATTTAAATTCATGTTAAGAATGTAATCCACAGGTGTACAGTGGAGTATCTAATTAATATTTTAATTTGGATTCCTTTTTGACTAATGATGCCAAACATCTTTTTATGTGCTTATTTGCCATCTGATGTTTCCCGGTAAACTGTCTCTTTCAGTGTTTTGCCCTTTGATAATTGGGTCATTTGTTTTCTTCTTGTTGAGTTTTGGTAGTTCTTTATCTTTCTGAGATACATGTAAGTCCTGTCTTGTATAGGTGATTTATAAATACACACACACACACAAACACACACAGTGTGGTGTTCTTTTTAAAGATTCTCTAATAGTAGACTCTTTCACAGAGAAAACATTTCTAATTTTAAGTCCAAGTTATCAAGATTTTTTTTCTTTTATGTATCACATTTTTGATGTCATGTCTAAGAACTATTAAGTTAATACTTGGTCATGAATATTTTTCTCCTTTGTTTTTACTCTAAAAGTTTTATAGATTTACATTTAGATCTATGATCATTTTGAGATACTTTTTTGTACAAAGTATGAAATATAGGTTAAGATTCATTTATTTGCCAGTGGATATCCAATTGCTCCATTACCATTTGTTGAAAATACTGACATTTTTCCATTGAATTTCTTGTGCAACTTTGTCAAAAATAGATTACCCATATTTATGTGAGCCTGTTTATGGAGTCTATATTTAGTTCCATTAATCTGTGTGTGGAATACATTTTTAATAACTTTTAATATCTTTGCTAATTCTAATATCTGTGAGTTGCTTTGATCCATAATTTTTCCTTTGATTGTGGTCATATTTTTCAGCTTTTTTGCTTTGTTAGAGGTTTTTCAAACACTGTGAATTGAAGCTTGTTGAGAGGTGGATATTTTTCTTCTGCTACACATATTCTTGAACTTTTTTCTGGGACTCAGTTATTTTACTTGAGATACATTTATTATTTCAAGTCTTGCTTTTAAGATTTGTTTAGTCTAGGGCTATGTATTCCCTATTATTTAGGCAAGATCCTTCTGAGTACTCTATCCAATATCCTATGAATGAAAAGTTTTCCAGTTTGACTGATGAAACAGATGACTTTTCCACCCCTCTGTCAGAATTAAGAACCATTCCTTTTAATCCTTTCAGGTAGCCTGTTACTGGTCCTCATGTAAAGTAATCATTTGCATGTGTTCAGTACTCAAATGAAGACTAAAGGAAGATCCTTTGCAGGTCTTTGTAGTTCTTTTTCTGTGCAGCTGCCTTTTCTCCAGTGTACTGTCTCTCACACTCCAACCATTTTGATTTCCACAGAGTCTCACATCTGCCCTCCATCTCTGAAAGTTTTCCTGCCTCCACTTATGCATCTCCGCCCTAAACTGTGGCCTAAACTGCAGTAAACTGAGGTAATCATAGGGCTCATGTGGTTCATTTCCCATCTCTCAGGATCACCATCCTTTGTTGTCTGTTGTTGAGTTTCTCGAATACCATTTTTTCCACATATTTTCTCTGCTTTTTGTTTTTTTCAGGAGAGAGAATAAATTCCTGTACCCCATCTTGGTTGGAAGCAGAGGTATGAATTTCCATATACTTTAAATATGATATGTGTTTTATTGGAATTGAATTTTGTCTTGTTTTGAGAAACTGAAAATAGTTTCATGCAAATTTAAATACATGGAAATATGACTTTTAAATATAATTACATTCGTTGTAAGGATGGTAGCGTCCTTCATTAGAGACTGTATCTAATAGATTGCTCATATTTGTAAAATACCTATGAATTTTTCACTCCCATGTCTATCTCTAATATAACAATGACAAATTAAGTTACTTTTATCAGACTGTTGAAAGAAAAAGTCAATAGTTTATGTGAACTTTTGAAGCACTGTAACGGAAATTTTACCTGTAAGTGTGAAGTATAAAATAGAAAAAGAAAGAAATGAGATCATCTGGAGTATGAAACAAGGTTTTTTGAACAATGTTTTATAATTTGTTAAGGTTCTGACAGTTGGCACTTTTTTCTTAACCTGGACCATAATAGAATAACATCTCTAAAGTGTAAAAGGAGAAATCTTCAAAATAAATTAAACAGCACTTAGTACTGCCACCTTAACCTTTTTAAATCACTCCTTTATTTTTGCTTTGCTTATATAACTTGACAACAACATGGTAAATCAGAGAGAAATACCACAGAGGTCTGGAAACCAAGGATGATGCACAGCTCTATCATCTTAACAGCTACCTGCTTAGGGAAATAGGGGGAAATAACTTGATATTTATTACCTGGGGCATCTGACCTTCCTGCCTACTTTTAGCTAAAGAAAATTTTTAAAAAAATGTAATGTGGAGAAGGAAAAGGAAAAATAACATAGTTTATAAGAAAAGATTGTATAACTATCTCATATTTGGACTTCTCTTTCTACTCAGATTTTCTCTAAGACCTTTAGAACATATGCTACATGTTTAGAGATAACAGCTATAATCATTTTTTAGCAGGTCAGATGGTTGCATTTCCAGCCATACAACTAGTATTTGACCCACTTTACCAGTGTTTTTCTGTATCCAGATTGAACCCCTTTCAGAATCTCCATGGTACTATGCAGATGATAAATTTCTTATATTCAAATTGTTAGCTCATTTAAAATAGATCTCAAATACAGTGGCATAGAGTAAGTATGGAATGGTAAAAAAGATTACTGTAATTGTGTGCATCTTTTGTTATGCTAATAAACCAATAAGCAACTCAATAAAAAGGTAAGTATATAAATTTCATAATAAATAAGAGAATTAGTAATGATGAATATGAGTCATTTTTCCTTTGTAATAGTCACATATAGTCCTCTTGCTTTGGTAGTTTCAGACTACCAGAATTCATGTAAATATCAAGCATATATTTACAAAATAGTTTACTACAAATTATTATTGTGGTCTGGAAATGTTACAAATTTTATGTATTTGGTAACCTTTGGATCGTTTCCACTAACTGGAAGAAACCTCAGAAAGTTAGAGTATGAATTTATTTAGAAACAATTTAATGTGTTTCTGTCTGAAAAGTTGCTCTGTAGAGTAGGGTGAAAATCTCAGTTTTCCCTCTCAAAACTCACAAAACCAGTTGTGGTGTATGTCTGTTTTCCAGCATATTTTTACCATTTTGAGTAACATAACAACAGATGCAGACAAATCTCAATAAGGAATAAGTTAATCAGCCCATATTTTCAAATAAACAAAGGAATCAAGGAAGAGAAGGGAAAAAATAAAATCTAGTCACAAATGCTAGAGAGGCAAGAGCAAATACTGAAATGTTCCAAATTAAGCCAAGATTATATTATACTCAGTATACTATGCAATTTGAAATTCAAGTATATTCAGGCTATTTGGTGTTTGCAATCACCTAATAAATTTATTAATTATGTCAGTACCTCAACAAACACAATGCCTATCCTAAGAGGGACAACAAGAGATTTTAGAAAGTATGTCTTATCCTACATGTGTTGCTGACGTAGTTCAATAGGATCTCTATGCTATAATATACTTTCCCCCTTGTTATGTGCGATGTCTACTTCTTCAAGACTTCATGAATTTCCTTGGAGTTTTTATTTGCTTTCCTTCAAACATGATAGCTATTTCAAAGTCACAACTTTGAAGTCTCATATTTTATGTGACTTATATTTTAAAATAATTAAATTTAAAAATGACAGCTTTAGGATTGAGAATGACATTATTAGTTTTTAATAATAAAATTGTATATATAAAGGATTTTTAAAGGTGAAAAGAATTTTAACAGGATCTATAATTTAGGATATAAAGAAGATTAAAAAGAAATTTTCCTAACAATAGATTCAATTTATAGTTTTCTCCTTGGATTCTGTTTTCTCCAATCATATGACATTTTAATGGATCAGGTGCAAAGATTTGTGGACATTTATATTTGAGAATGAATATCTTAAACCATACATAATCATAACCTATTTTAATGGCACAAAATAGAGACTTTAAAATGTAATCAGTAGTCATTGCAAAACTGAAAGCATAATAAATTTATATGCTGAATATTAAGCTTTCAACCTTTTATTGATATATTTTCCTTACATTTTTATTTTGATAAAAGTAACTCTCATCATGATTTTGTGATACCTTACAGTATTTTTGAGAGGTATTTAAGATTTTTCATCTAAATTTAAATTGATATTCATTCCATTGATATATATATACACACACATATACATATGTATGATATGGATTTGATCTAAATACATTCTTTTATATCATAACAGATGAGACATGTGAAAGGACTTACCCAAAGAAATAAACCTTGACAGGGTGCCTTAGTTTCTGTGGGAGCCCTGAGCCCAGGGCATTCCCTAAGGGATTTGAAGGCTGTGCACACAATAGCTTGTGTGACCTAGACCAGTTAAGGTTTGACCTACTGTCCTTGTAAAACCAGGCCTCCTGTACTAAATGTAATCTATAGCTACTTCCTTCCTGAACTCCCTGAGATACCATTATCTACAAGATAACCTATAATCCTCCCCTCTTCCCTGTTGACTACAATCAATCCTTTCCTATGCCACAAGATCCCGGTTCCTGTGCTTATGCTCTCACACTCATTGGAATGTCTTTGTCTCAGGCCCCTATAACCGGCTTGACCAGTTCCCCCCTCAAAACGTGGAGTACTTTCACACTGAGCTCTGAACTGGCCGCCATTCAGAGCAGCTTGCTGACTTCCTGTGTTATTCCTGTAAGTAGCCCCCAAATAAAAGCTCATGTCTCAGACCTTGCCTGGTGCCTTCTTTAGTCCTTCTGCTGCAAAAGCCCTTTTGGGCCCTGATGGTTTCCAAAGGATTAAAATGTTAACTTTACTTGGCAGCATGTACCCAGACTTTGTTCTCAGTAGCACTACTGGAAGATATCCGTTTAGGATTATCCCAACCATCATTGAGGGCCAACGGTAAAACTCTTCCACTTGCAACACTGTGCCTGTAAACACATAACATTTATTTTCAGGTGAAATCACATTAAGTGGGCATTGCCAAAGACTCAAAAAATAAATGGAATTATAAAATTACACTATGCTATACAAAGAACATTCCTTGGAAGTGGGAAAATAATTCAGTATTTTGTTTTGTAAAGGTGCTGAGAAAGGGATTATGGATGGCTACATATCTCAGGTCTCCCTTTGTCATCAGTTGCAGTTGACTCTGTAAGAAAGGGATAAGTTTAGTTTTCACATAGAGACAGCATGGAATAAGGGAAATGGAGGCAAAACCAGTTTAAACAAGCCCCGTGATAAAGAGAAGAAAGAATCATGGTTACTGGAATGTAAAGAGATATGAGGTAAAATCAGAGGCAGGAACTCACAGCAAAAAGAAAAAAAAAATTTTTAAACTAAATGAACTCTCTGGGATAGGCTGATCAGTTCAGAATCTCAATAATGAGCTAGTTGGCTCTCTGGGATTGGCTGTAGAAATTAAAATCTCAAAAGATGAATTAGTTAGTGTTCTCGGATAGGCTGTAACCTCTGTAGTACCCAGTCAATGGGGAAACAGGGGAGGGACTTGCGAATTAGGAGTAGGAGATTTAAAGATGGCCATTGTCTTCCTCTGGCGCGCCAGCCTGCCACATGTTTGGCTGGACGCCCTATCTTGCAAGATTGTAAATAAATTCTTTTCTCCTCCAGAACTGAGTGAGCGTTTATTCCCTTGCAGGTACCGCTTTATTTCCGACAACTCACTCCTTCTAAAATTGTGTATCTGGAAACAATAATCCACAAACCTAAGTCACTATGTTCATTCTGCTTATTGTTTAGTTATTAAAGATACTCTTTGCAGAAAAATATTTCTTAAATCTTAAATAATGTGAATGTGGTGACAAGTTATTGGTCAATTAAAGAATATCTATATCTATTAATTTATTAATCTACATCAGTATATTTCTATACATTATATACTATAAAATAATATATATAGTGAGTTTAAGAAACCAAAGAAATAAACACGTATTAAGTTGTATGATTGCAATGCAGTGTGGTGGACAGCAAGTATGTTTATCTCGAAGATATCCATTCATGCACTAAAACATTCGCTGGGGTTCAAAAGGAAGCCACTGTGGTTTGAAATGGTACATTCATTTTAAGAAAAATAGGAAAAAAGAACAGATGAACGTAGAGTATAGTTGTTGGGAGTTATGACAAGCAATTTGAGGATAATATTTTTAAAATGCCTGTTTATTTTTCTAGGAAGCTCTAGTGTTATTTTTCTAGGAAGCTCTGTTATTTATAATTTATTTATAATTCTTTTATCTGGTGTTCTGGTTTGCTAATGCTTCACTGAAGGGTGGGCCATTAGCATCCAGAAAACCTCTGTTAGCTGGGAAGGCACGTGGCTGGCATCTGCTTGCTCCCAGGATGCATTTGAAAATGGCATTCTCCAAAATGTTGCTCTTAGGGCATTTTGTCCTCTCTTAGCTGCAGCTCCTCTTCCAAATGTCACTCAGTTGCTCTCCAAAATGTCACTCACAGCTGTTCTGCATCTGGGCCTGTGTGGCTCTTTTTTTTTTTTTTTTTTTTTTTTTTCAGTTTTATTGAAATATATTCACATACCATACAATCATCCATGGTATACAATCAACTTCACAGTACGATCATATAGTTATGAGTTCATCACCACAATCTATTTCTGAACATTTTCCTTACATCAGAAAGAATCAGAATAAGAATAAAAAATAAAAGTGAAAAAAGAACACCCAAACCATCCCCCCCATCCCACCCTATTTGTCATTTAGTTTTTATCCCCATTTTTCTACTCATCCATCCATACACTAGATAAAGGGAGTGTGATCCACAAGGTTTTCACAATCACACTGTCACCCCTTGTAATCTACATTATTATATAATCGTCTTCAGGAGTCCAGACTACTGGGTTGGAGTTTGGTAGTTTCAGGTATTTACTTCTAGCTATTCCAATACATTAAAATCTAAGAGGTGTTATTTATATAGTGCATAAGAATGTCCACCAGAGTGACTTCTCGACTCCATTTGAAATCTCTCAGCCACTGAAAGTATTTCATCTCATTTTGCATCCCCCTTTGGTCAAGAAGATATTCTCAATCCCATGATGCCGGGTCCAGATTCATCCCCGGGAGTCATATCCCGCGTTGCCAGGGAGATTTACACCCCTGGGAGTCGGGTCCCATGTAGAGGGGAGGGCAATGAGTTCACCTGCTGAGGTAGCTCAGTTAGAGAGATGGCCACATCTGAGCAACTAAGAGGTACTAAGGGAGAGACTCTTAGACACAATTATATGCAAGTTTAGCCTCTCCTTTGCATTAACGAGCTTCATAAGGGTAAGTCCCACCATCGAGGGCTCAGCACATCAAACCACCAGTCCCAATGTTTATGACAACATCAACACCAGTCCATTGAGGACACTTCTGCACCTTCCCCCAGCTCCTCAGGGCGGGGGGGGGGGGGGCAGGGGAAGGGGCAGGCTGTAAATATATTTTTTATTCTCTGTGTGTGGCTCTTTCTAAAGTACTCCAGTGATCCAATAAATACTCACCCTGAATGGGTGGGACAGCAACTCCATAGAAAGAATCCAATGAAAGGTCTCACGCACAGTTGATTGAGTCACTCCCCATGGAAACACTGAACAAATAGGTTCCAACCTAATAATACCAATACGTCTGCCCCCACAAGACTGCATCAAAGAACATGGAGTTTTGGGGGACACAATACATCCAAACCAGCACATTTGGCTATCTTGATTTATGTTAAATTTTAATAGCAGGTATTCTAACTTCATGTTCATGTTTCCTATTTGACTTGTTTTGTGAGATGATTTTTAAAGGTTTGGTGGTTTGATACACTGCAAAATGTTAGAGGATATCATTCCCCTATTCATATGAACACATCCTATCAGTAATTAAGTTATGGTTTTGTGTCATACACTATTTTTCTCAAAGGAAATTGCACAGTTTTGGCCAAAGTAAGCAGCCTCATGTCTTTCTTGTGATAAATCCTCCTGATTTTTGTGCTTGCTACAAAATCCAGATGACCATGCTAAAGAGGAAAACAAATAAGTATTGAATTGGTCACTACTATTATAACTTCTCTTCCCCTAATATTTCTACTTACTTTTCACTTTCAGATTAGGAGGAGAAGGATAAAAATTTTAAATGCTGTGCAAAGTTTAATAATCTCTTTCTTTTTCTGTGGCATCATTCTTGATGTTGCCTGAGGAATTTCCAACGTATTACCTCTTTAATTCTCACAATATCCCAAGCTGTTGGCTGGTCGATTTGATTATCTTCAGGTTTATAGTTGGTGAAGCAATTTGCTCAAGGTCAAGAGAAGGAAAATGTGCCCTAAAACCCAGTCTCCCCATGAATTAGTTCTACAATATGTTTCCCTCTGCATTAAATACTACAGGCTAATTACTTGAGGGCAACTGGATAATATTGCAGTAATGCAAGTACAGAAGGACTTATAATTTACATATTTTTAGGGTTGGAAATGACCCAGATTATTTTTGCAAGTAATTCTCAAGCCTAATGGACTTAAAACCTTCTGTTGGCCTGCAAAGTTGTATTAATTCTTAATATTTTTTCAAGTAGAACTGGGTGACTTTTTAGCAACTTCAATTTCTTTCTCTTTCCCCTGGAAGTAAAATCATTGGCAGATGCCTACTGAAAAAAATATGATAATCTTGGCTAATGATTAATTAAATTCTTTCTGAATACTGGAGAGATAGGGGAAAAGAAAAGCAGTTAGGAAATTTATTGAGATGATGGACCAACCCAGATTTCCAGAAGTAAACTATCATTTTCTGGGTTACATTTACTGTAACCCATAACATTCTTTGAAATTTGCTCTAACTACCTGTTAAATCGTACTTTGAAAATTAAAACTGTTATGTATATATGTTAAATTTCAGAATAAAAAATGTATTAAAAATATATCATTTGAAATTTGGAAATCTTGACTATAGAAGTAGAATATTGTATAAAATAGTGATAATGCTAACATTTATTGAGAGTTTACTGTATGTCAGGCATGAACCTAAGCATAGAATATGATACACTTCTTAAGAAATATGCTAAGGAATAGGATGTACTTGATTTTTATTTCATAGATTACATACCTGAGACACAAAGTGGTTATTTTCTCACCCTGCAAATATCAGTTGGGTCATCAAGTTGTATTTTAATATGTGGAATCTAAATGGTATTTTAATGTGACTTGACATGGAATCTTTCTCTGCTATAGCAGTATTGCCTCAAAAATCAATACACTTCAGAAGGTCTGAAGTCCTATAAATAATCTAAATCATTTGAAGTCACTCATATTCATAATCCAAAATTTTCATTAATTTAAGTATTGTTAATTTCAGAGGAATCCAAGCTGTCTTACTATTTAAAGTTTATTGTAATATGCACATTCTGGAAAATTCTTTACTTAAGCCTTCTATTTAAAAAGATAGACTATTCTTTATAAAATTCCACTTATATTTAAGATAATGCTCTCTTACACATGAAGGTCCTTTAAAATACTCCAGAACTCAATTTGCAGCTCAGAAACAAAAAATCATTTTTTGTCTTTTGCAGTGAGTATTCATCTATTTATTAAGCAATATTTATTGGAAAAACTATGTACTGGGATTTGGGTTAGACATTGGGGATACAGTGATTAATTTATGTTGGTCTCTGCTCTGGAGGAGCTTACAACGTATCTTTCAACATATTTTTAATAGAATGAGTCCACATAGTGTACAAAGTATGTAGGTGGAGGAAGATTAGAGTGTTTATGAAGAGTTACCATCCTGAAGATATTGTCTGAAATTCATTCAGAATGTTGACCTGCATTCAAAACACTTAGCCTCCGAAGATTGCTGAGAATATGCCACCTAGGCAGCAATGCATTCTTTGATAAGTACAAGTTGTTTTTCTGAAGAACCCAGTCCTGGACAGGAACTCTGGTATTCCAGCCTGAAAGACTACCATTTCCCCAGTTTCCTAGGGGGAAACTAATGGGAGGAGGATAAGACACCTCTTTGGGGGAGAGTAAAGCTGGATGCTCAAGAGAAGAGTGTTTATCTAACCCATCATTCCCACCCCAACAGTTTGTTCTACCATCTCTGATGCCCAATAGGCCATTTTCTAAGCTGGTGTTTAACTCTCTGCCCTTAAGGCACTGAAGGAAACTCTCCTTGAAAGGGCTGGACGAAGGAATGACAGCGACATAGCTAAGGCACAGATATTGGCCACTACCATCCACGTCGAAGCTAGATATAATAAGTTTTTTCATCTTTGAGAGAAAAAATAAAAAGAAAATTATTGTAAATCATGGTGTTGTCGATCTCGGAGGACAAAATGTAGATAAGACTATAGGTCTGCCATGGCAGATTCCTGACCCACTCCTGGGGTGTCTCGGTCTAACAGAGCTGAGCTAACATCTGTTAACCTGTTATTGTGGGCAAAATGCCCCTTTGCCCAAACTAAATCTTAGGCAATAGATTCACATTGCCTCAAATGCTGACAGAGTCCTGGTCTGGGAATTGGGCCAGCAAGATTAGATTAGAGTGGACAAGCAGCCTCTGTCTCTCAGAAAGCGTGGTTTCCAGAGCTCCACATGAAAGAACCGATGACAGAAATGGTGTCTGTGGACTGGATAGATATTTGGTGGCTTCTAATACTAGCCACAGGATAAATTTGAAACTCTTCAAATTCTCATATATGAGTACATTGTCTGCCACCAACTCATTTATTTTACAATAATTCCATAAATAATAAAAGCTGGAGTTTGGGAGTCAGATCTGTATTCAAATCTGGATCAAATAGGTCTGCTACTCACCGGGTAGGATCAAACCACTTAATTTCAGTAAGCCGCAGTTAACCTCAAACACAAAGTGTCAGTATAATAATAATTGAACCAAATTCTGTGGCTGTCATTAGGGTATCTATTATTTACTGAGCAACTTTTAGGTAGAAGGCACCATGCTTGGTGTGGGAGATAGACAAGGAGAAAACTGTAATCTAAATTGTTGAATAGTTTTGAAAACATGAGCACACTTCCTGAGACGATGAGTAATTGACTTTGGCTATAGTGAATTCCTAAAATCTTAGAAGAGACTAAGGTTATCCAACCACTTACCCAAGACAGAATTACCTCTAATCCATGAGATTAGCCTCTCTGTTTAAACCCCGAAATACAGGGGGATTTCAAAAGTGAATTGGAAAATACATGGATTTTAGAGCCAAAATGTTTAGATTCAATTTTCATCCAGACTTCTCACTAATTTTAAGGTCTTGGTTCCCTGGCTGAATCCCTGTCTCAGGGTTTTCGCCTATGAAATGGGAAAATGTTAATGAAAATGTCTGCCCTACTTAACTCACAGGGGTATTATGAACCTCAAACAAAATAATACATGCAAAAATCCTCTGTAAATGTTAAAGCTCTATGTCAGTGTTAGTGACTGTTTGTGTTTTACTGTTAGTGTCAAAAAGAGACCACTGTTTCAGAGACAACAATTTAGTCACTATTCCCTTTAAAATAGCATATGCATTTTTATCTCTGTAGTTCTTAGCTCATCCTTTTTCACTGGGTGAAATTATCCTCAGGGCTGGTGTCTGCTGGTTCAAATCTTTGTCTTTTTATTCTACCTTGATTTCCAATTTCTTCATGAAGTCTAAAAAATATAGCATAATAGAATCAAAGGTACCTGAATTTCAATCCCAACAGTGTCTCGATTAAAGTATTGAACCTTTGTGAGATGTAAATTACTTTCTTGTGGAAGGTAGAAATTTATTTCTATAATTATTAGGAGGGATTAAATTAATAGTAATATGTGTAAATCACTGGCATGTAACTACAACATATAAGATTTGCTCTTTCTCTTTTCTTCCCCTTTAACCTCATCAAGATTTTCTCCATCCTGTGATTATGTAGAGCACTGATTTTAAATATCAGGGGGTCTTTGCTACTAAGTTATTTTATATGTCCTTAATTTGTTCTAAGCTTCTGAGAGCAAGGACTGTGCTGAAACAGCTTCTCATCTTCCAGTAGTACTGAACATAGTGTTTGATTGGTAGGAACTTATCCAGTAAGCCTTTTATTCAACAAGTTTAACAATTAATTTTAGTTGTTGGCTGCAGTGTGATTAAAGTTGTGTTAACTTTATCCCCATAATAAATGTAGGTCCTCCCTACACCTGGGAAGACTATGGCCCAAATGGGATTTCAAAGGCCATGTGACATTCACCGTGGTGAGCCCCAGGAATGGGAGACACCTCACCACCCTGGTGAGACCCTTGCATTGGTGATGCTTGAGACACAGCTACATTTGAATAAAAGAAATAGGTGACAGCTGAAGGTTGTGGGAGCTCCCCCTACAGAGGACAGATCTGGTGGGAATATAGAGGCCAATCTTCAGCTTCCATATTTAGCAATCACCAGTGTGATATAAATGAAATAATGGCTTCCTCTTCTGCAGGGCAACGCAATCAGCCAAGTTTACTCCATCCTTAAAAGGCACTTACCTCTAAACTGTGTATGAGGGGAAAGCCTTTCTCATCAATGAATCATCACTATTTCAGTGACTGTATTCTTTTGCCCCTATTTATCTGTGCTTGTGCAGTCCATCTTCAATATAAGGGCCTAAAGGGCAGAAGCCTGCTCTCAGGATTCTGTTTGATTATTTATACCTAGCAAGAGCTCTGCATCATTAGATGCTGCTTAAGTACTGAGGATGGAGTATCCAAAGTGATTGCCAACTTTAAACAATAGAACTAAAACGACTTTATTATAATAGCATTTATAAAACAGAATTCTGGTGGAGCATTTCTTGCAGATAATTTCCAGAGACAAGAAGCAGATCAAAGATAGAGGGGAAGCCTTTTTCTGCTCTCCTGAGAGATGCTGAAAATGATTGTGTGGCACTTAAAGCTACTGAAAACAGATTAGAAAGTTAAAGGCTGTGGTACCAAACCAGATTTCACTAAAAAAAAAAAAAAAAAAAAAAAAAAAAAAGGTGTGTCTTATTAATCTTGTTGTCTCTTATTGTTTAAGTCAGGAGCCACATAGTAGAAGAGTGCGAAAGAGAGAACAGTGAAAAAGAAGTGGCTTTTAATCTCACTTTAGAGTCACCGTGGAAACTCGGCCTTGGCCAGTTAGGTGAGATATCAATGCCCACACACATGTGACTGGTCCTATTGCAATTTATCCCCACATATTAATCTTAAATATCCTTTAGGCTGTACACCAAATATGTGATGTAGCATTTTCCTTGAAATAAAAGATAATTCCATGAGACAAAAGCAAAAATATTGCATGGTGTGATTTTGCCTCTAAGGTAAGAATCCTATCAAGCTTGCATGCTTCAACTTTATTGAATACACAATGGCAAACTCTTGGATTCCACAGTGATCAATAAGAAAAATAACTCTCTCCTCTGGGGCATTTGACTTGCTGGCTATGAATGCTTCCCCAAGGGCCTTAATATATAAAAAGATGGAGACAGCAGAAAATAGCACAGACCTATGGTTTTGAATATCTGCGGGTGATGTAGTAGTTCTGAATGAGGGCATCCAAAAGGATGGCCTAGGAAACATTTTCAGAACATTCCAAGCCTGGGTTCCTCTCTGATTCTGATAGTTTAGCTAGGGTGAGCTACACTTGCATATTTTGAAAATAGTGCTACCAAGTGATTTTTATGTGTATATCAATTTAAGACCTATGGCAGAAAATATAATATTCATGCTATGTATTGAAGATAAATAACTTCTGTGAGTATTATTGCCCTCCTCTGCAGATAGCAATCTCTTGTAATTACTTGCCTTCAAGCTTTAGATGCTCTAGTACTCTAATGTTTTCCTTGTGATTTCTCTCTAGGATGGATTTTTTAAAATACCAAGGAAGATGCAATTGAGATGTTTTAACTATTACGTTACATTATATTTAGGTCATAAGGGAGCTACTTTACATATTGATAAAAAATTAGGGATCCTTTAATGGCTTAATGTATTAAACTGGCTTTCCCGGAATTTAAATTTATAGTTTAATGATATCAGATTCAGCTTTACTGTAAGATATAGACAGTTGTCTTTGGCAAGTGACTTGAGGGATTGAACTTTATAGTTTACTCTATCTGAAAATCTGCAATTGACTCCAAATGCCTACCATTATAGAGTCATTCTTAGCTTTAACTATAGCCTCAGAAGATTTCTTTTGAAGTTTCCTTAAACAGAGATTAAAAATTTACCTGATCAGGAACGAGACAAGGATGGTCACTGTCACCACTGTTATTCAACTCTGTGCTAGAAGTGCTAGCCAGAGCAATCTGGCAAGACAAAGGAATAAAAGGCATCCAGATTGGAAAGGAAGAAGTAAAACTGTTATTATTTGCAGATGATATGATCCTATATCTGGAAAACCCTGAGAAATAGACAACACAGCTACTAGAGCTAATAAACAAATTTAGCAAAGTAGCGGGATACAAGTTTAATGCACATAAGTCAGTAATGTTCCTATATACCAGAAATGACCTAACTGAAGAGACACTAAAGAAAAAGATTCCATTCTCAATAGCAACTAAAAAATTCAAGTACCTATGAATAAACTTAACTGAGGTTGGAAAAGACCTATACATAGAAAATTACGTAACTTTACTAAAAGAAATAGAAAGGTACCTAAAAAGATGGAAAAATATTCCGTGTTCATGGATAGGGAGGCTAAATGTCATGAAGATATCAATTCTTATCTACAGATTCAATGCAGTTCCAATCAAAATTCCAACAACCTACTTTGCAGACTTGGAAAAGCTAGTTATCACATTCATTTGGAAGGGAAAGATACCTCGAATTGCTAAAAACATTCTAAAAAAGAAAAACGAAGTGAGAGGACATACACTTCCTGACTTTGAAGCTTATTATAAAGCCACAGTAGTCAATAAACAGCTGGGTACTGGCACAAAGATAGACATATTGATTAATGGAATTGAGAATTTGGAGATGTACCCCCAGATCTATGGTTGACTGACTTTTGGTAAGGCCCCCCAAACCACTGAACTGGGACATAACAGTCTATTCAACAAATGGGTCTGGGAGAGCTGGATAGCCATATCCAAAAGAAGGAAAGAGGACCCCTACCTCATACCCTAGACAGAAGTTAACTCAAAATGGATTAAAGACTTCAATATAAGAGACAGTACCATAAAACTCCTAGAAGATAATGTAGGGAAACATCTTCAAGACCTTGAATTAGGAGGTCACTTCTTAGACCTTACACCCAAAGCACAAGCAACAAAAGAAAAAATAGATAAATGGGAACTCATTAAACTTAAAAGCTTCTGCACCTCAAAGGAATTTGTAAACAAAGTAAAGAGGCAGCTAAGTCAATGGGAAAAAATATTTGGGAACCATGTGTGCCAGTTTGCATATATTATGTTCCCCAGAAAAAGCCATGTTCTTTGATGCAGTCTTGTGGAGGCAGATGTATTAGTGTTGATTAGGTTGGAACATTTGGATTAGATTGTTTCCATGGAGATGTGATCCACCCAACTGCAGGTGATAACTCTGATTAGATAATTTCTATGGAAGTGTGGCCCCACCCATTCAGCATGGGCCTTGATTCGTTTACTACAGCCCTATATAAGACCTCAGGCAGAAGGAGCTCTCTGCTACAGCCAAAAGAGACACTTTGAAGATGGCTGCTGAAAGCAGACTTTTGCTGACACTTTGGGGATGCTAGCCCAGTGTTTGCTCCAGAGAAGCTAAGAGAGGACAGAATGTCCCAAGAGCAAGATTTTGAAGAAAGCACAGGAGCTGAGAGAGGAGCTGAAACATAACTTGGGAGCAAAAGGAAGATGCGAGCCATGTGCTTTCTCAGACAACAGAGGTGTTCCAGATGCCATTGGCCATTCTTCTGTGACGGTCCCCTATTGTTGATGCCTTAGCTTGGACACTTTATGGGCTTTAGACTATAACTTTGTAACCAAATAAACCCCTTTTATAAAAGCCAATCCCTTTCTGGTATTTTGCAAAAAGGCAGCATTAGCAAACAGGAACACCATGTATCTGACAAAAGACTGATACCTTGCATATATAAAGAAAACTTTCAACTCAATGACAGTGGTACAGACAGCCCAATTATAAAATGGGCAAAAGATATGAAAAGACAGGTCTCTGAAGAGGAAATACAAATGGCCAAAAACACATGAAAAAATGTTCATCTTCACTAGCTATTAGGGAGATGCAAATTTAGACCACAATGAGATATCATCTCACACCAATTAGATTGGCTGCCATTAAACAAACAGGAAACTACAAATGCTGGAGAAGACGTGGAGAAATTGGAACTCATTCATTGCTGGTGGAACTATACAATGGTACAGCCACTCTGGATGACAGTCTGGCAGTTCCTTAGAAAACTAGATACAGTGTTACCTTCGATCCAGCAATTTCACTTCTTGGTATATGCCCAGAAGATCTGAAACAGTGACACGAGCAGATATCTGCACACCAATGTACATAGCAGCATTATTCACAATTGCCAAGAGATAGAAACAATCCAAATGTCCTTCAACAAATGAGTGGATAAACAAAATGTGGTATATACACACAATGGAATACTAGGTGGCAGTAAGAAGGAACGAGGTCATCAAACATATGACAACATGGATGAACCTTGAAGACATAATGCTGAGTGAAATAAGCCAGACACAAAAAGAGAGCTATTGTATGTTACCACTAATGTGATCTCTGTGTAAAATGTAAAGTAAATGGTTTGTATTGTAGAATGTAGGGGATCTTGCAATAGACAGCAAATAGTGAAGGGGGGATGATAATCTAATAAGAACAGATAAGTTATGGAGGGTAAAATTAATGTTCTGGGAATGCTCAGGGATGACTATGGTTTGTTAATTTTTAGGGGGTATGGTAGGAACAAGTTGGCAGCAATGTAGTTATTTTAGGTTATTTTTTTTTTCTTACTCCTTTGTTTTGGTTTTATTTGAAAATTTTTTTGTTGTTTGTTTTTAAATTTTTTGATAAAGTTAAAAAAAACAATGAATGTTAACAAAAAGTAAATAAGTAAATGAACAATAGGGGAGGAGAGGAATGGAATGTTTTGGATGTTCTTTTTTATTTTAATTTTTATTTTATTTTTTGGAGTAATGGAAATGTTCAGAGATTGATTGTGGTGATGAATGCACAACTATATGATGATACTATGAACAATTGATTGTACACTTCAGAGGACTGTATGATATGTGAATATATCTCAATAACATTGCATTTAAAAAAATTACCCACTGATAAAATTTAAATGAGGGAAAAATATTTTATCAAACTTTGTTGGGGCAAATTTCAAACATATACACAAATAGAAAGACTCGTATATTGAAACCCCTTGTACTCATCACCCACCATTAACAATTATCAACTCATGGATAACTGTATTTTATTTATAGTTCCAAACCACTTTTTCTCTACCCAATGAATTATTTTGAATCAAGTTCTAGACACTGTTTTATTTCACTCCTAAATATTTGATATTTATCTTTAAAGTAAATACTCTTCTAAAAATAGCTAAAACACCATATTTACCCCTAAAATTAAAACAGTTGATAAGTCTTTAATATCATAAAATGTCCAAGAACTAGGTATATTTAACAGAGGACATGGATTACAGATAATTTGATAACTTGGAAATTGGGACAATACTCAGTAAAAGAGATGCTGAGAGTTTGTGTGTTAATAGAATCGCCTTGAAATTAAGTATTGGGGTGATTTGTGTGGAAGAAATGGAAACTAGAAACAAAAGGTGATGGCAATAGAATATTCTAAAATGTTTATACTTTCAATTTCTATACAAGCTGCCTTAGTTAAATATTTAACTTTCTAAGAAGGTCAGGAAAACATCCTATAGCAAATTCCATTTCTATAATCAATTTTGTAAACAAACAAACAAACAAACAAACAAAATGAAAAATGGGGTATGATTTTTTTTAATCTTCTCTAGAATTATCTAACAGAAGACTTAGAAAAGTGACATATTAAGAGCTCACTAGTTTGAAAATTTGTAGTTAAAAATGAAGGATTTGTTAATCATATTTGCCTAACACAGTGCCTGGCACTTGACAAAAGATCAGAAAGTATTTGCTTTTAAAATGTCACACACAAAAAAAATCGGTAAACATAGATTGTAAGGAAGTATCATTACAGGAAGCTACTTAGATCTGTATTAAAATAGAAAGATGACTTTGATATTATTATAGGACAGTGATTTGAAGGCCAGGGCTGGGAATGTAGAAGAGGCAAATGGAATTATTAAAATCACCTGTAGGAACACATACTCTATTCCCACCTGAGCTAACCTGATATGAATCTCCAGGGTGGACAGGGATTCTTGCATTTTGAAAATAAAGCCACCCGTACAATCCCAATAAACCTCCTAATCAGGAAGGAGACCTGGCCTACTTCAGATGTTACTATGAAAACAGAAGCCTCCTGTACACAGTGTCCTCCAGCCCCAGTCCCCATTATGATATTTATACCAAATCAGAGTCATCTGAAGCAAAAGGGAGAAAGATGTTATATTTTACCTTCTTTTCATCCTTAATGTGTTTCCTGGCCAGTCCTCAAAAAGTATGCATTTGTAACCTGGGGTGGAATGGAGAAACCACTTGTACTGTACTAGGTGTCCAACCTGGCTCATATTTTGTTTGTTATTAATTTACCTATTGCAAATATTTGTTGCTGTACTAAATTCCTGCATAAAAGGATATGCAAATTGCTTGACACACCATTGCAGACTATGTTAATTGAGTAGTAAGAAAAGGTATATTTAAATAATTATATCTATATCATGATGTCTCACTATACACCAGTAAAACTGAAGCCTCTTATACAGAACATAATAATTATTTTACTATTTCTGTGATACGTCCCCACCTCCCCCTTTTATTCCTGGAATTATATATGCACAGAACTGGAAGGAATAATTTTTTAATGTGCTAAAGTGGATTTTTCTACTTTGGTAATAGAAGTCTAAATGTGAACTTTTTCTTCTGCGTGTTAAGTACAATTATATCATCCCTTTACCCATAAATGTGGGAGAAAGGTGATAATTTTGAAAGGGAAACATAAAGCACCAAAAAGAAAATTATATTTTGTTCCCTAGTATGGAAAGATTTTCTAGGTAGATTTAACATCAGACTCTTTGCTCCCTAAATCATAGAGGCAAAATAAATGGTTCTGACCACCATGCTGAACAGAAACTAGAGGAATATTTGGGACTTGAAAAACAGGAGATGCCAAAATTATTACTGAGGCCCATGAAATAGAGCACTCTCTAAGAAATTGTTGGAATGGAGGAAGGATGTTAATATTTTAGTAATGCTATTATGCATCAGAAATGATTGGTACTTGACAGATAACATTACTTTTTGAGGTGTGGGGCTCTGGAGGCTAAATGGGAGGAGGAAGAGACCAATGAAAAAACTTCTGCCAGACAGAAGGGAAAGGGAGCATATGAAGAAAAAGTAGCAAAGGTTTATCCATGCACCAAGTACCAAAGGTAAAAGGAATGTTTTAATCTTCCTGACTCCAAGACTTAGAAGAATAAGGAAATGGATAAACATGCAAGAGCAAAGAGCCAGTATAAGAAGAATATGTAGGAGAAATAAAGGTATACATCTTTGTGATTTAGATGACAGCCTTGAATATAGTGGAATTTGGAAAGACTCTGCAAATCATAGAGATTTTATGAACAAGAGAAACAGATCAACATCCTAATATGAATAAATTGTAATAACAGCTAGGGTGTATTGGACACTTACAATGTGTTAAGCATTTTATTTACACTTTCTCATTCTCATAAAAATCCTATGAGAATTTTTTCCCTATTTTACAAATAAGGAAGTTAAAGAATATGATAGTCAGATTTAACATCAAACTCTTTCTTCCCTAAATCATAGAGGCAAAGAAGACCAGATCCAGAAATGTCTTTTTTTAAAATTCAGTTTTATTGAGATATATTCACACACCATACAGTATCCACAGTGTACAATCAGCTGTTCACAGTACCATCATATAGTTGTGCGTTCATCACTCCAATCAATTTTGAACATTTTCCTTACCATGAAAGAAATAAAAATAAGAATAGAAATAAAAGTAAAAGAACACCCAAAGCATTCCATCACCCCATCCCATCCTACGTTTTCATTTAATTTTTGTTCCCATTTTTCTACTCATCTGTCCATATACTGGATAAAAGGAGTGAGCTTACACACTTACATATAAGCTACATAATTATATAATCATCTTCAAAAATCAAGACTGCTTGATTGCGGTTCAACAGTTTCAGGTATTTCCTTCTAGCTATTCCAATACACTAAAATCTAAAAAGGGATATCTATAGAGCACACAAGAATGCCTTCCAAAGTGACTCTTGACTCTATTTGAAATCTCGCAGCCACTGAAACTTTATTTTGGTCACGAAGATTTTCTCAATCCCCCGATGCCAGGTCCAGTCTCATCCCTGGGAGTCATGTCCCACTTTGCCAGGGAGATTTACACCCCTGGGAGTCATGTTCCACATAGCGGGGGAGTGCAGTGAGTTCACCAGCCAAGTGAGCTTAGAGAGGCCACATCTGAGCAACAAAGAGGTTCTCTGGGGGAGACTCTTAGGCACAATTATAAGTAGGCTTAGCCTCTCCTTTGCAGTAACAAACTTCATAAGGACAAGCCTCAAGATTGAGGGCTCAGACTACTAAATTGTTAGTCCTTAATGTTTGTGAGAATATCAGTAATAACCCAGTAGAAATGTCTTGAATTCCACCACTCATGTCTACATTATTGACCATAAATATTATATATTCAGTAGAGATTAGCACTTCAATGAAAATCACTCACGCGAGTCGGAACGTAATTTTCTTTAGGGTGAGGACAGTGATGGCTTTTGTCAACACTCCAGGTGTTCTGGAGCCTGCTAGGTAGTCTAGAAGGATTGTTGGATCAATGTACGCTAGATGTTCATTCACCTCTTTAGGAAACATGTATATTGTCTCCCATAGTTTTGTTTGGCTTTTGTCAAGCCCTTTGAGTTTCTGAATTCCTAACCATTATCTCCTACAGGTTTTGTTGACATGGCAGAACACTGTTAATATCCAGAAATGATTTGAAACAGCTTTTATTTTAGCTTGTCTGTCTAGTAATTATCAAAATACCAGTAGAAAGAGTGCTAGACTGAGAGTCAGAAATTCTGAATTAGTCTTCAATCCTTGACTTCTTGCTTATTGAAAGCAAATCACCTAATGCCATTAATAAAGGAAATCTTGCTAGATTTATTTTATTGTAAAGGGTCCAGTCTGTTTCCACTTATTCCATGGAATGGTTTATGGATGAAACCAAAATGATATTTATGGAAAAGAACCTGCATACTCCAAACAGTATATAAATGTGCAGTGATAATATGATTTCAAAATGTCCTGTAAGTGCAATTGTCCCTGTTCTTGGTAGTCCCTGAGTATTCCTCCCCATGCTACTACATAAAGCCATGAATCCTCCAGGGCCCTTCTTTCCCTATATCCATTGTGGTCATCCAGAGCTGACAGTAGATCAGTTCTAATCCTCTAGCTCATATGTCCTTCTCCAAATTCTAATGAATGGGCAAATATTGCTTTCATTTACAAACTCTCCCTTCTGATGAAAACTTGGAGTTTAACATATAGTTGGTCTTAAGGACATAGTAAAAGCAAATTTAGATAATTTGCTTTGCTTATATCAGGAAGTTGCTGTTCATTTTTGTTACTATGAATACATACTGATGTGCATAAAATAAATATGACTTCCATGAATACGTTTACAGAAAGGATGTGTTGAATAAATGAATATTCATCAAATACCTCTAAAATGCTCCTGGAACTTTAAAAAGAGAAACAGTTCTTTTATCTACGGGGACTTCAGAATTCTTGTGGGGAAAAAAAATGATCAACACACATAGATGTAATACCAAAATAACCCTTAAGCATTTTACTAATATCCAAAATAAACTTCTCATTGAAATTACTTGAGAAAGGGGTAAGAAAGATTGGGTTTCATTATTTGTGAAATTTTACCAGATGCCAGAAATTTATTTGGGTTTATATGATTAAAGATTTTAAGGAATGATTCATGTGTTCTACGAAACACAGTTTGGGAAAATAGTTCAAATAATTTGAATATTCTCTGATTAGTCCTCAGGTATAAATAGGAACGTATGTGTCTAAATATTCTCATTCATACCAACTATGTATAATATATATTTATATATCCATACAAAGAGTTTTTGTTTTTAACAGTTTGGAATCTAATATAGTCTTGTATTTGACCACATTTCCCTTTACATAATGTAAATCTTTCATTAATAATCCCCAAGAAAGCTTTATATTGACCCATTCTATCCAATTCTACTGAAAATACTCTTAGTTACTATAGGTAGAAGCTGAAAATTTGTTTTAAGTTTCTTTTGTCTATTTTTTGATCTCTTATCTGGTCTACTCCTGGATGAGAACAGCCAGGGTAAACTTAAGGTCTGGGAGAGCCATCTAAGCAGTGGGAGTGGCTGTCCAGTTTTCTGGGGAGGCAGACTCACCCGGTGAGCATCCACACTTTCCGAGTCCATGATCCCTTCCAGACCTCTGCCAGATGAATAGACCAGAAGAGGCAATATGGATATGTGATTGCCTGATTAATAGCTGCATTGACTTGGCTGGAATAAGAAGGAAAACAGCATGTCAGCAGAAACTGTAAACTATTTTGTACATAAATGATATTTATCCCCATTATGATATTTTCTGAAACACACTGGCTCCTACAAATTCTCCCAGACCTTCTTCAAGATGAAACTAGCCAGACCACTCATGTGGCCACACATGTGGTTATACTTCTTATTACTATTTGCTTCATTTACCTGTGTCCTAGAGCTTTCTTTCTCCTCTTTTCTACCTACCCCATGATATGTCATTACTGATTAAGATGGGAATTCTATTGCCAAAGCAACAAGGCGTAATGAATGTTTGACATTATCCAGTCATTTTCCTTCCACATTCTTGGCTGCCCTCATTCTTGTTGTTTAAATAGTACAAACTCTTTCACCAGCTCTGCCTGTTTTCTCTACTTGTTTTCTTTCTTTTTATCTCCAGTTTGACTGAACTCTTCAGCTGTTCATTACTAGCTAGTGTCTTACATTTTGACTAGCTAATGTTGATGCTATTTCTTCCTTCTCTATAGTAGTATTGTCTGCCTTCAGATCAATATTTCCCAATCAATTTATTTCTTCCCAGAGTACTAAAGGATTGCTTTTATTAGGGATTATAATCATTAATTCATGTTTGCCTAACTTTTTGACTTTTCCTACTTAGCAAGTAATTACTTCCAGAATACCTAAATGGAGCGTCTTTGTTCCCACCTGCAAAGATCTAAAAAAATTTTTAAAATACAGTATGTATGACTTTATTAATATTTCCTTTATATAATATTTACTTTTTAAGGGAGATTTACATTTACCTTCAACTGTTAGGTGAAGTATTTGCCTACTTTTGGGCCTGTAACCAGGCCAGTACTCTGGAGATGATAAGGCAGGCAGCCTGCAGAAGTGAGCTTTGGGCACCTGGTCTTGTCCAGGGAAACAGTTTCCGTCCTCCCTTCTTTCCTGTATTCCTCCATCCCTTCTACTCTCCTTCCCTCTCTCCTTCCTTTGCTTCTTTTCTTGATTTCTTTCTTGGGTTTTTTTGTTTGTTTGTTTGTTTGCTTGTTTTTTTTCTTTTTTTTTTCCTGTCTTCTTTTCTCCTAGCTGTTGCTTTGTCCTAGTCTTGGCTCCTCACCTCCCCTCTGTTCCTAAACTTGTCTGGAACCTGACATTTTGGATTTGTCTTTTTTTTCCCTTTTTTCTCAGATATTTCTCTCACTTTATAACTGAGAAAAAATGGCTGCTTCTTTTTTTTTAACTAAAATATGGTTAAAATAACTTGAGGCATGACTTTCCAGCTACACTTACTGTTCCAGGTAACCACTGCAAGGTAACTCAGGAGATCTCTCACCGCATCCACCCACTTGATCAGTGCTCTTTCAACCCTAATCCAATCTATCTACAATAGAATGGAGTGTCTTTTACTACCCTTATTTTACAGGTGAGAAAAATGAGGCAGAAAAATCTTAATAATTTTTCTAATGTCAGATAACTCATTAGGACAGTCAGTTAGCTCTAAGACTCAGTTCTTCCTGATTTGACATCATTATTCTATATTTAGTTAGCAACATTTCTAAGGATGGGGAATCAGAAAATAGATTTTACTTCTACGTGATTGGATTTAAAAATAGGATAAGATATGCCTGTTCCGCTTTATGTAGCTCTTCAGCCATGGAGCTCGGTCTGTATCTTTCTAATTGTGAAATTCTAGAAATGTTATGTGGGAGATACAGGTGAAGGGCCCTCACTATCAATCATTCATTTAGCAAAATGTTACTAGGCACAATCTGAGGGAGAGACCTGGATATGTGCCAGGAATACAACTGAGAGCATGACACTGTCCCTGACTGCAAGGACTTTGCAGTACAGCTTGCAGTAAGTCAAAAACAAAAGAAGACAAAAATTAAAAAAAAAAAAATAGAAAAAAGTATTTCTGAATCCACCCATGGCAGAATACCATGGGAGTGATTTATATCTAAATGTACAGATTATTTTTATAAATCTGGAAATGATCTAAAGAGTTGATTTACTCTCATGCATCCTCAATAAGAGCCATATCCTCCCCGAGGAGGTGAAAATTGGTTGGGGGAGAGGCAAAAATTTACATATCACGATGGCTTGTGTGTCCACAAAGGGTCACAGTTTATAGAGAGTTATCTACTATGTCTGTGGTATTAAAATTTCATTGGGGGGTGGGGGAAATTAGGAAAAAACTGTATAAAAATTCCTCTTAGGCAGGAGATAATGAAGTAAAAAAGACAAAAATACTGGTTAACCTCTTTATGATGTGTAATTATCAATGTTTTTATTTGGTTATTGAAATTATAAGAAACCTATAATAAGTGAAAGGTAATGCATTTGCATTTCTCTTTATTACAAGGAAACCCATTTTATTATTGCAATAATAGGTGTATCAAAGTTATCACAAGTAATTTGTGGGAGAGACAGCTGCTTTTCTAATTGTTTTTTTAGCTTATTCTCTGTAGAGTTACCAGCAAAGTATATAGTTATATATTTTTTTCTTTCTCAGTTTCAAGTTTCATACAATCAACATAGTAGAGAGTACACGGAGTATCCTTGGTACTTAGAGGAGTTGCCTTCCCCTCCAGTTCACGAAATTCAATATATGTCTTTATCCTCAGTATATTTCCCTTCCTCACATTGTCAATCATCTTCTAAGAACCTAAAAAAATCCCATTTTAATCCTAAGTCACTAATGCTGCTTTTCTGTTGTTTCTTTAGAATGTCTACATGTATTCTACTACTTCTTATATATAACTTCTCTCATTGGAACAGTTTATCTTTGGGGACTTTTTTGTTAATATTATTAATTTTTTTCAATAGTTAAACTTGCACCTGATCCTTTAAATCATAATTGTTTTGAATTGAGTCATGTCTCCCACAAAACATTTTCAAGTCCTAACCCCCAGTTCTGTGGATGTGAACTCATTTTTAAATAGGACCTTCTAAGATCCTATGAAAATGAACCCAAACCGAATCAGAGAGGGCCTTAATCCAGTATGACCGGTGGTCTTATAAGCAGAGAACATTTAGACAGAGTAGCCGTAGGAGACAAAAAGAGATAGCTGGCCTGTGACAGAGACAGAAATTGAGTTACAGATTGCTGGCAAGCTGTCACCAGAATGCTACAGTCTTCAGAGTTAGCATGATCCTGTCAACACCTTGCTTTTGGACTTCTAGCCTTCAAAACTGTGAGACAGTAATAAGTTCTTTTTTTAAGCCAACCATTCTGTAGAACTTTTGTTACAGAAGCCCTAGCAAATGAAGATAGTTGGCATTACTGGTCATAGTCTACAAAACAGAAGGTATTCCATAATAGAAAAAAACTTGATGAATATTATAGTGAAACAATATTCAGTCAATAAATAAAGGACTATCTCAGAAAATAACAAACTCTCTTACACTTAAAGTGTCCGATTTGAGCACTATGATTCTTGAGCACTTGTCTGTATTTTTTCACATTATTATTCCTACATTTTCACTGAGTTTCTGGGAAATCTTAAGACCTTGATAAACATTCTGTGAAAGAATAAATGACTTATGAATTCAGACTTAATTTCCTTTTTTCTAGTCAGGCATTTTTAAGAGGAAAAAAATGTGCAGGTTTTTTCTTTTTCCCTCAGATTTTTTGACAATCACTACCCACTGTTTATTTATTTGGTTGTATCTAGGAGAATGAAGGATAGGCATTTGGGGCAGCAAATCCCAAGAACTGATAAAATTCTCATTTATTTAAAAAATTGTAGTTTACAAAGGGTTTTTATCATATAATACTGCCATCAGAAGCAGACTCTTAATCTTCAGGGCCCTGTGTTTACATCACTTTTCATTCAAGATTTTTATTCTTTTTCTTAAAGAAAGCCTCCAACTTGTGAATGCTTCCATCCCCAAATCCTGGACCAGATCTGCCCATGACAGCAGTAGCGACTTCCCCTCAACTCACTGATATGCCATGGTTTAGTCTTTGAGGAATTCTAGCCAGTTTGACACAATTGCTAAACTGAATTTTCCTCTTGCCCTTCTCCTCCAAAATCCATCCTAATGTCCTTTCCTTCTTTTATCACTTCATGTCTCAGAAATTTTCAATTATTATCCTTTCCCATAATTAAGTCCTCAACCTCAACATCAATGCCACCCATAAAATAGTCACAATCTCCCCTCCTTCATCATCCTACTAATCTGCTTTACATAACCTACTAACTGGGCAACTCAGTCTCCCATCTCTCATGGATCATTTTCTATTCTCATCCTCCTTCTTTTTCTCAAAATGCCCACAAGGGTGGCTTCCCATTAAGGACTGGAAGTGGAGGGGAGTGGAGTTCAGCAATTCCAGGACTCTGCATTTTCACCAGGCTCCAGAGTCACTTCCTGGCACTGCATTTACCCTAGCAGGCTTCACTTTTCTCTTGGCTGGGTTGTCCATCTCAGGTTTATGGTGCTGGTTATGGGACAAGGAGGTAAGCCCCAGAACCTCTAAGAACATCTGCATCTGTGTTTGTGGGCAGATGACCACACAAAGCATGTGAATAACCCCAAGAAAGAGATAAAGAGATTCCTCTCAAGAACACAAAGCTGAATAGAAAAGGGATTTACTTGATTTATTTGGATTGTTTTGGTGTATGTGTAGAAGGAACTACAATTAGGAAAACATTCTGAATTGTTGAGTGGAGAAAGGGATTTCCTGTGGATGTATACATTTTAATTGACTCTGAGGCTTCAGAATCACATGGTCCATTTCTAATAATAGCATTTTGGATTCCAGGGGATCATAATATATCAGTTTTCATCAGAGTATTATTTGTCTTCCTTTAGATTATTCAGGATCACAAAAGATAACAAAACTGATCCTTGTAGCAACGTCCTCTTGCCCAATTGGACTGTAAAACTCATTCCAATACCCCTAAATTCAGCTCAATGCCTTTGTCTTACAATACTTAGACAGTATTTACCTATTTGTCCTTTGGACTCTGCTTCTGCTGTCTCACTTTCCCTTGAATTTTAACATTTCTAAAATTTTCCACATCACAATGTCATGATCTCCCTGATGCTCTTCTTCAGATTAGGGCCTTTAATTAAAAAAAAAATTTCAGATTGTCTGGATATATTGATATATAGATATATAAAATATATAAAAAAATATATATGATATATATGTATTTTAGAGATTTTTAAATGTATTCTTGCTTTTGTGTATTATCAGAGTTTGACATTGTCACTTTCTGTGTGTATTATTCTTCCTCTCCAGATTGTTCAATTGCTCCTTTTTTATCTGAAGCTAAATGCTTTCTCCCACTTTAATTGTCTACCAGTGTTTCTAAGCTCTTCTGTCTCCTGTTGTTACTTCACAGTCAACAGTGGTGTCAGTAAGACAGTTTCCAATCTGTTATCATCTGTGAATATCACTAGTGTGGTGTTATTTACACCCTCTTTTAGCTTGCTAATGAAGACGCTGTGTAGATTGGACCATGCATCAATTGTCTTAAGACAATACAGTGTAAGTTGTCGTTTTTCATTATCTTTAATTCTGGTCCTTGAATTATATTGCAGCTTACAGACTTGAATCCAAACTTGATAATCAAACATCCTTGAGGTGGATATAACTACATCAATCTATTCCACATTTGATTCTTTTAAATCCTTAACCAAAATTGTCATATTTATTCAAAGGGATTTTTTCTTCATTATCTAATGTTCATTATTTTTTGAAACAGTATTAGTTGAATTCCAGGAATGTTTTGCATTAAGCTTGTTTGCACAGCATGAGAATTTTATGAACATGGGGAAAAAAAAGAAAAAAAGAGAAAAACATGGCCAAATTTTATTATTTGTTTTCCTGCCCATAGGATCAATGATGGCTGACTCATAAGTCACTGTTCTTTGACATCACTGTGCCTTCACTGATTCATCTGAACCTCTGTCCTATTGTACTTGCCAAATTCCTTAATATTTAGGTCAAATATCACTTCCTCATTTCCCCCAGATAATTATTTGTTCTCCTTGAATTTCTCCTGTATTGCAATTATAAGTCTATTAGTGTGCTTGTCATGTAATAGTGTACCTCTTTTTATTTACACATCTATCATTGCTCTGGGCTGTGAACATCTGGAGGGCAGAAATCTTGTCATATTCACGTTTATGCCTTGGTGTTTAGCATAAAGTAGGCACTCAGGAAATGTTTGCTGACTGAACAAGTGAATTAATGTCTCTGTTCATCAAGGCGTTAATGGAAGTCATAATTTGATTAATTCAACCTTTTATTAACAATTTGCATCAGAATGACCTTCCAGATTAGTCCTATTTATTAATACTTAATTAGAAACTGCCAAGTTACCTTTGCTTCTCTGCATCATTTCCATGCTTTTTATTGTTCATAAAAGAACAAATAATGCATTCTCAAATACTGTTATTATTTTAACCAGCGAGACCCTTATATAACTGTATTTTTTTTTCTTTTAGGAATAAAAACAAATGCCAAGAAAATGAGAGTTATTGGCATATTTTGTAACTTCCTTAACATGTTCTGATTTCAATGAAAAATTAGACTGATCTCTACTAGGTGTAGCTTCATACCATTTGAATCCACAGATATTGCACTGTTATTTAGTTGATGACTTCTGGATATTTTCCATTCTGAGTTTTCCAATAAAGAATAAATTATGTTTATTAGATATTACTTGCTAGCATATATTAATGGAATTGAGAAAGTATTTTAACACAAGTTAAAAGAAGAATGGTTTTTGTATTAAACTAACAAGAAATGAAATAGATTTTTATAATATTATGTATTCTATGTGTTTTGCTTAAATTTATTTACAGGTAGACATTATTTTATATATCAGATGCATTCATGTAGGAGACAAATATAGGAAATATAAGATTAACATAATTCCTGCAAATCCAGACATCATGAGGGTTCTGGGATCAGAGATTTAAATACCTTGTTTGAATCTTAAATTTAAAAGTTCATGGAAAATCTGAATATTTGTCACTCATACCAACATTACTGAGGAATTGAAAAGACTATGGGGAAGTAATGGCAGGATAAAGGGTGGCTTGGAAACAGGCTTTAGCCCCTTACTTAAATTAAACCCTTAGATTGTAGCATCCCACCCCAAACATAAACACTATTAAGACATCTGAAATCAAAAATCTAAGTTTAAAAACTCAGCTATGAAAACTCAGCTTGAAGTCAAGTCCAGCAGCCTTCCATTCCAACTGGATCATCTTCACAGAGCCAGGACACAGTCAATACCATCACATTACAAGTGCATGTCTCCTGTGGTGCTTTTCTCTCTAGCTGACTCTATCCCTTCTTGCTATTTGAAACAAAATCCTAACTACTTTCCTAGTCCAGTGCAGAGCTATCTGTTCATATCACCTGTTGGGAGCATTTAAAAATATATTTTTCCAAGTCCACACACATCTTTTATGTTGCTAACTATCCAACTTAGTTGAACACAATTAGTAGTAGTTTTTTGTTTGTTTATATTTTATTTTATCCACTATTGATAACTTCGATGAAGACTCTATATCTCCTCCCTACCAACTTACTACTAGGTTGCAATGAAAGCAAGTTTATATAGATATATATAATATATGCATGTTATATATACATATAAATAATCATTAGCCACTAGACACAAAGACAGCCATGCAACCTGTTTTGTAATTTTAATGAAGCCCCATCTCTCTGTCGTTTTAGTACTCCACTTACACCTTTAGTGAAAATTTCACTGGAGAGAAATGCAACAGTATCTTAAAAGCAAGTTGGAGCAACAAGATAGTGGGTATGAGACAGAACTGGTTAACAGCCAGACACAGAATTGCTTTTGAATCAAACTTCATGTGCCATCTTGAAAGGTGAAGTATCTTGGGATTCTAGGGTCCTGAATCCCTGTTTTTACAAGGCCATTGCAATTCCTTCTACAATATTATTTCTAGCTATTTCTCTTAGCTTGAATGCCAATAACTTCATAAACATTTTTCTAATATCAGTTGTGCTGATTAATAAACCATTCATTGTTGACACAAGAAAAGCACAGCCACATAGCCAGGGCATGCCTACTAATAGCCTCTGGAGTATGGAGACAGCTAACTACCCCTAAAGGGTCTGCTCCCAGTTAGGGGTACTGACCACTGGTTGTAGATTAGAACTAACACATATGCACACATATTATATTATGCTCATGTGTTTCAAAGACATTACAGACTACATACAATTTCCCAAAAGAAATTATAGTATGAGATGCCTTTTTTTTTTTCTAACCATCCTAGTATACTTCTCTATAGTTTCACAATCTGTGTGCCTAATAAGGGTCAATTTTGAATAAAAGGAAGACAGTTCTCTCAAATTGGACCAGCAGTGATAGGTGAAATAGTCTACATAGAATGTAAATAGAATATATCAAATAAAATGAAGACTTTCCAAGTAAAGAGATTGGGAGAAGTATCAAATGAACTAGGAATTAGGGTGCAGGGTGGTAAAAGTTAGGATGAGATCTGATTTTAAGGTAATACACTGATAATTACAATTTCCATTCATAGCAAGAATCGATAAAAAACACATTTTTCCCAGGTCTTTTACTTAGTGGTTGTGGGACATTTGTCTCAATGTCAGTTTCCTTGTCAGTCAAAATGAGTATAATAATACATTCCCCATTGTGTCATTGGCAGCAAGAATGAATGCCTTCAGGTTTTCCATCCTTATCTGTCTCTAGCAATATTTCATAGTAGGGGGAATTTGGGGTGACTTTCTATATGCAGCCATTCAGCAAAGATTAATGAGTCCTCCCTATTTGTCAGACACTGAGCTGCACTGAAGGTAGAGTGGTGAATAAAAAAAGTAACAGTTTTTTTAAACATCAGCATGATGATGTAAGACATCCCCTGGAAAAGTGTCCCCTCAGTATCAACTAAAAAAAGGACAAAATCCACTTGCTTGGAACTCTGGAGTATGGTAGATAATAGAGAAGGACTCCACAAATGCTGTATCAAAGAAAAAGAAAAGTCTACAAAATCAGGAAGGATATTTTCATCCCACATCTGCCAGCCCGGACTCCTCCCCCCACTCAGTCCCAGGCAACTTAGGAATTGCAGAGAGGTAGCAGGTCCAGGTCCCTCCTGCCACAGATGTAGACCATACAGCCACTCACAGTGGTGAGTTAGAACCCCACGCACATCCAGACACAGGGAACCAAGTCCTCAGAGACCCAGGGTGGAACACAAGCAGCTGATGAGTATCACATACAAAAGTGTCCCCAGGGGGGAAAAAAGAGACCACAGAAGAACTGTTGGCAGAGGTGCACACTCTCTAATACAGACTCTGTTTCCTGGACCACCTAAACACAAAACAGAGCTTTCCGGGCTGACCCCATCTGGCTCTGCAGGGTAAGTTACCCTAAAGGGGAGGAAAAGCCTCACAGAATAAAAAAGAAAAGGGCGGGGGGAGGGCTGAACTGCTGTAAGATTGGATTGATCCCAGAACTGTAAAATTGTAAGGAAAAGGGAGCACTGGGTGAGGGAGAACATTTAAACAAACCATAGGAGCTGGGGAGAAAATTCTGTGCAAAAACAAACAGAACAGATCAAGATTCTTGGAAAAGGAACAGAGGAAGGAAGCTTTTTCTTTGAAGTGAAACAATCGCACAAAAATTGCAGTCTTAAAAATTGTACCACATATCCAAGACAAGAATCAAATGAAGAGCTGGCAAAATCTGTTAAACTTAGGCTACTTGAAGGGTCTAGAATAAGTTGGACAAAATGTCAAAGAAGAGCCTTAATGCAAAGCCAATCAACAAAAGAACTCAAGGCAAAGGGGAGAATCTGACCTTCAGAGTAAACACATCTGAATGATGAGATGCCCAGACATCAGCAAAAAATTACAAGCCATACTAAGAAACAGAAATATACGGCTCAGTCCTGGGAACAAATTAAAACTTCAGAAAAGACAGAATTTGCAAAAACAAATCAAAGAAGTTCTAACAAATCTCCTAAATCAATTCAAGGTGATGAAGGAAAACATGAATATAGAGCTAAAGGATATAAGAAGACAATGTGTGAGCATAAAGAAGAATTTGAAAGTTTAAAAAGAAACATAACATTACATAGGGATGAAAATATACTATTGTCATACAACAGCGGATTTCAACAGACTGAAGAATCAATGAACTAGACAATACAAGTGAAATCATACAGTCAGAAGAACAGATAAAGAAAAGAATGGAAAAAATAATTGAGTAGTTTCTCAGGGATTTGAGTGACAGCATGAACTGTACAAACATATGCACCATGGGTGTTCCAGAGAAGAGAAGGGAAAGGGGGCAGAAAGAATAATTGAGGAAATAATGGCCAAAAATTTCTCAACTCTTATGAAATACATATACATGTCCAAGAAAAGCAATATACTCCAAACAGAACAAACCTTAATAGACCAACTCCAAGACTCATACTAACCATGTTAAATGACAAAAATAAAGAAAGAATTTTGAAAGCAGCAAGAGAAAAGCAATTAATCACATTAAGGGATCCTCAATAAGACTTAAGTTCTGGTTCCTCAATAGAAACCATGGAGGTGAGAAGGCACTGTAGGATACCTTTATTTAAGTTACTGAAAGAGAAAAACTGCCAGCCAAGAATTCTTTATTCAGCAAAAATTGTCTTCCAAAAATGAGGGAAAGTTTAAAATATTCAGAGATAACTGAAATTGAGAGAATTTACCAACCAAGACTTGTCTTACAAGAATCACAAAAGGGGGTTCTGAGGGTTGAAAGAAAAGACAGGAGAGAAGGGTGAAGAAATGAAGATCTTCAGTAAAGGTAACTAAAGGAGTAAATGCAAAACCCAATAAAACTGTATCATCAATTTACAACTCTGCTGTTTAATTCCTATATGAGTCAGAATACAACTGAACAGGAAAAGGCATATTTCCTTATCATGGGCATGCAAAATATAAAGAGGTAATATGGGACAAAAATGGCATAAAGATGGGAAACAGAGGAATATGAGAGCAGAAAAGATGTAGGCTATTAAAGTTAATATGTTTTCAAATTAGAAGGATACAAACATAGGCTGTATAACACAAACCCCGGTATAACCACAAAGAAAGTGTTTTAAAAATTCACAGAAACAGAAATGATAAAGGAATCAATATGAAACATCAAAAAAAGATCAACTATAGAGAAAAGGAGATTGCAATATAGGAAAAGTGAGACAAAAAAGGAGATGACATATAAAAAACAGAGGACAAAATGGCTTTACAGTGATACCACTGAATGTTAATGGATTATACTCCTCCAATCAAAAGATACTGAATGACAGAATGGATTAAAAAAAGGCATCTAATTATATGTTCTTTACAAGAGACTCACTTTAGACCCAAGGACACAAATAGGTTGAAAGTGAAAGGATGGAAAAGGATATACCATGCAAATAGCAACTAAAAAAGAGCTGAGGTAGCTATAATAATATTAGACAAAATAGACCCTAAGTCAAAAGTTGTTACAAGAGACAAAGAAAGATACTATTTGTTATTAAAAAGGTCAGTCCACCTTGAAGATACAACAATCAGAGATATTTATGCACCTAACCACTGTGCCCCCAAATACAGGAGGCAAACACTGGCAGAATTGAAGAAGTTTAATCCATTTACATATCTAGGAATACATTTAACCAAGGATTTAAAGGACTTACATGGAAAACTATAAAAATTTGCCAGAAGAATTCAAAGAAGATCTAAATGAATGGAAGGACATTCCATGTTCATGGATTGGAAGACTAAATATTGTTTAGATGTCAATTCTAGCCAAAATGATTTACAGATTCTATACAATCCCAATAAAAATTCCAATAGCCTACTTTGGAGAAATGGAAAAGCCAATTATCAAATTTATTTGGAAGGGTAAGTGACCCTGAAGAACAAAGCCATCTTGAAAATGAGCAATGAACTTGGAGGACTCACACTTCCAGATTTTAAAGTTTATTACAAAGCAAAATTGATCCAAACTGCATGTTACTGACACAAGGACAGGTATATAGATCAATGGAATCAAACTGAGAAACAGACCCCATATCTATAACTGACTGACTTTTCACAAGACTGCCAAGTCTACTCAATTGGGAAAAATAGTCTTCCACAAATGATGCTTTTAGAACTGGACAGCCATATGAGAAAGAATGAAAAAGGACTCCTATCTCACACCACATACAAAAATTTACTGAAAATGTATCAATGACCTAAATATAAGAACCAGGATTATAAAACTCCTAGAAGAAAATATAGGGAAGCATCTTCAGGAGCTTGCATTAGGCAATGGTTTCTTATACTTTACACCCAAAGCACAAGCAACAAAAACGTTTGTTCATCAAAGAGCTTTATCATGAAATTGTGAAGACAACTTATTCAATGGGAGAAAATATTTGGAAACCACATATCTAGAGCCTTAATATCCAGAATATATAAAGAAAGCCTAAAATTCAACAATAAAAAGACAAACAATCCAATTAAAAATGAACAAAAGAGCTGAATAGACATTTTTCCAAAGAGGATATACAATGGCTAAAATGTATATGAAAAGATACTCAACATCATTAGCTATTAGGGAAATTCAAATCAAAACAACAGTGAGATAACATTTCACACCCACTAGCATGGCTACTACTTTAAAAGAGAAAAACAAAAAATTAAAAGTGGGAATGTAAAATGGTGTAGCTCCCTAAAAAGCTACGTATAGAATTATATGACCTAGCAATCTTTCTAGTATATATATACCCAAAATAATTGGAAGCAGGGACTCAAACATATATTTTCACACTGATGTTCCTAGCAGCATTATTCACAATTGCTAAAAGAAGGAAGCAACCCAAGTGTCCATCAGCTGAAAGGATAAAAAAAAAGAAACCTGGTATATACATACAATGGAATATTATTCAGCTTTAAAAAGAATGAAGTTCTGATTCATACAACTTGGATGAACCTTGAAGCCATCATCTTGATTGAAATAAGCAAGACACCAAAGGACAAATATTCTATGTTCTCACTGATATGAACTAATCAGAATATGCAAACTCATAGAACTAGAATCTAGAATATAGGTTATGGGGCTTGGTTGGGGGTGGTGAATGGGGAGGTAATGCTTACATTGTATCAGATTTCTATTTGGGTTGATTGTAAATATTTGGAAATGAATAGTGGTGATGGTAGCACAACATTGGGAATACAATTAACAGCTCTGCGTTATATATATAAAGGTGGATTAAAAGGGAAATGTTAGAATAAAAATTTAAAGAAAAAAGGACTGTACAACACAGTGAACCTTATTGTAAATGATGGACTATAGTTAATAGTCCAATTATGAAAATGTTCTTTCATGAATTATAACAAATATACCTCACTAATGCAAGATATTAATAATAGGGTTGTATATGGGGAAAAATGCACCCTAATGTAAACTATGGACTATAGCTAATGGTACAGTTATAATACTCTTTCATCAGTTGTAACAAAGATATCATACTAATGCAAATGGTTAATAATGGGGGGGGATCTACATGATTTTTCTGTAAACCTACAAATTCTCTAATTTAAAAAAAAGGGTTAAGTGATATGGTTGAAAAGTGACATAGGAAGAGTATTTCTTTTTGCTGCTTCTGGAGAAGTTAAGGTTCTATATTAAGAGAAAGCTTAGGTGGCCATCTCAGTCTAGTCACATACTAAGAAATGTGAAGGTATCTTCTTTTTTATTTTTTTCTATGCTTGAAGTAGAGGCCAGATAGCATCAGTTACAATAGCTTGCACATAACACTATGTAAATACTGTATCACTGTAGCAGTCAGATCAACTCTGGAAATAATATTAATGACCCATGAAAAATAAAAGCAATGTAAGCCAATTTTAGGAACAGAAAGTTGATCAATTTTTTTTTAGTTAATAAAGACAATTAAACTTTTGAATTTCCAATAAAAAATTACAGTGATAGTATAAAAAGGGGGATCTAACTTAGACTTGGGACAAGAGTGGGAGTGAGGAAGTTCTCTGAGAGTGATTTTAAACTGAGATTTGAAGTATATATTGGGGTCTGTATGAGTGATATCATTTGAGATTAGGAGATGGTAAACAGTTGCCTCTTGTTTGGTTATCACAGTAGGTTTAACTATTTAAGATTGAGGGTGAAACATTATTTAGATCTCATTCTCCTCTTGGGAAGACATTAAGGCTGTCTTTGTCAAAGTGGGATCACCTGATCAGAATCACCTAGAAAACTTGATAAAAATGCAGAATGCTGGCCCCCTGGCCCCAGATTAATGAGTCAAATTTTTCATGTGTGGGGCCTGGGAATCTGAAATTTTATTATGCTTCCCTGGTAATTCTGGTGCAGGCTACAATTTCAGGACCCTGAGTCTAAGGGGAAGAGAAAGCATCTTTATTTGTATACCAGGCTACACAGGAAATCCTATGATGTATTGAACAGCTGCAAAGTCTCCCCCTGCATCAGCCATGAGACTATGATTCCATGATTCCAGAAGTTACCATGTTCTCAGAGTATTACTAGAGAAAATGTTTTTAGTACCCAGCAATAGGACTTTCTGGGAACCTGTGTCTATATTCTGGTAGGCCTCCCATGGAGGAAACAATGAGCTTTTCTAGTAAATTAAAGAAAGGCAGATTTGGAAAGACTGTATTAACAACACCCCTCTCTCAACTGATGCTTTCGCCACCAATTCCAGAATATATCATCCCATTAACTTACACTGAAATTTCAGTTATTTCCCCATGAGAGAGAAAAAAAGACCCAGCAGGAATAATCCTATTGCTTTTATTTGCTTCTGTGTGTTTAATAAATAAATTCTGTGGCATGATTTGTTTTTTATTTCAATAGGCCAGAGCAGTTACTAAGTAAGATTGGTTTAGTCAAGTTGAGTTGTTCACTGTGCTGGTTTGGATATATTATGTCCTCCCAAAAGCCTTGTTCTTTAATGTAACCTCCTGGGGGCAGATTTATTAGTCTGTTGATTAGGGTGGAACCTCTGATTAAATTATTTCCATGGAGATGTGGACCCCACGTTCAGGGTGGGTCTTGATTAGTTAAATGGACTACTTAAGAGAGCTTTGGAGCTGGAGTAGACAGAGATGCTAAGAGATGCTTGGAGACGTTTGGAGATACTAGCCCAGACTTTGCTCCAGAGAAGCTAAGAGAGGAACCCAGATGCTTAGACCACAGGAGCTGAAGAAGCTAAGAGAGACAAGCCCAGAGATCTTTTGGATAAAGCCATTTTGAAACCAGAACCCAGGAGCAAAGGATCGGCAGATGCCAGCCATGTGCCTTCCCAGCTAACAGAGGTGTCCCGGATGCCATCGGCCTTCCTTCAGTGAAGGTATCCTCTTGTTGATACCTTAGTGTGGACTCTTCTATGGCCTTAGAACTGTGACTTTCTAACCTAATAAATCCCCTTTATAAAAGCCAATCCATTTCTGGTATTTCACATAAAGGCAGCATTAGCAAATCGTAACTCACTTTTTACAGTCCCTGCTCATATACATGTATACATGCATGTACATGTAAAATACATATGCATCTCTCTCATATATGTGTGTATACATATCTATAAGCACACAAATATTGTGTGTGTGTATATATATATATATATATATAGTCTATCACAACAAATGATTATTTTATCTTACTTGTGATGAAATGTCAAGAAGCTGCATATTCTCAAACAGATTAACTAGCCCTGTACTTGATTTTAAACAGTGCTACACTGCTGCCAGGCTCCCTTAATTTGCCTAATGATCATCTTACTGAAGCTTATTCTGCTAAAGCTGTTTGAACTTTATGAAGCTATTCCATCCAGTGTTTCCGGTGCACCATCAGTACGTATTCCAGGTGGCATGCCGGAAATCTTAGATTTACCTTCTAGCTCCCTCTCTTTTGAGCAAGTGACTTCACCGTCATATATGTCAGCTTCTTTATCCATTCCAGGAATCGATGATAATACCTGTTCCACTTACAGGGTTATTTTTTAGACCAAATGATATAATGCATAAGAACTGTATAAAATATTCTTTAAATGTTTATTAGTATAGCCATTTCCCATATTCTGTCTTCAAAGGTATTTCATTGCAGAACTCTCTTTTGTTTCAGACATATTTGGGAACATGTTTCTGTAAATTAACAGTAGTTCTGTTTGATGATCACCAAAAGTTTAATGATCTTTGTGGTGGATGATACTATGGAAACATCCTGGAGGATGGCAATAAGCCAGCACATATTCCTATTCTTCAAATCCTTTTGGCAAATTGGAATGTACAAGTATTATAGATGATATTGTGCCCTGATACAAAACACATGAGCTGCAAAATGGGTCAGACACATTATCTTCAATAACAACATTGCCAAATACTGAAGTCTAAACTTATCAACAGTCCCAAATAAAGAGTCATAGGAGACACTGCCAACATCAATATGTTATTCAGCCTTTCAAGTAACTGGAAAATGTAATCAGGGGTGAAGAATTTTAATAAAGGTGAAATTACTTGATTCATAGTGTGGTTGGTGGGAGTTTAGCTCTTCCAATTAATGTAGCATGGTTTAGTCTTCTTTGCAATAAGAACTAATACTCATTATTCTACTGTTGAGAACAAGTTTCATAATATAGTCTGTTCTTAAGTATTAGCGAAAAGGACTATTATAGCATTTGTTGTCTTTGGAAGACTTTTAGGGAATTTTCTTTCAGGCAGATTTCTCCTTGACTACTTCTGATAAAGCAGGCTTCCTGGCTCTAAGTAGATGTTTATTTCACAAATGCAGAGTTATCATAAGATTATACTGAGCCTAAAAGGAGGGGTAAAATGTGTGAGTCTTTAAAATAAAAGTATATTTCATAAACAAAAGGAAAAGAGTAAATTATCTGTTGTTTGGTGTTATCTGAAATAGTCTTAATATTTGTATCGCTTTACCTAGTAATGCTATCCTAAATTCAGATATTCTCATTGAAAAGTAAGCACACAATACAGCCATTGTTTCAAGCATCTAATTAATAGAACACTTGGAAACTTTAAATTATCATTATATTAAATTTGCTTAAGCTACACAATAATCAAGTAATATTTCTGGAGTAGCAGACACATGGCTTGCACTTTTAGTTCAATTTTGTTCTATTTCCATGATACCATGCATTTAAATGAAAACGAACACTATCAGATTTCTGTTTCTAAGGATTCTGAATATGTATATTTGAAGATTTCTGAACTGATTGCCTGGATGTGTCATCATTTATACTGACATTTATATTGAATAGTATGAAAACTAAGATTCTGATGGCTTTCATTGAAGTGTAAAAACCTCGGTGGTACTTAGAATTGGATTTGCAAAATTACACCCACATAAGGAAAACATTTCCTTCTCTGTCATATGTTTGCTGCCACCAAGTGATTACTAATTCACTGCATTAAGCTTTTCCTATGGAAACCTTAAAGAGGAGAAAAAAGGAAATTGCTAAACATAGCTTAAAATTTAAATATCTATTAAATATAAACATAAATATGAGTATAAATATTAACATTACATTTTCAAATAAGCATAATTAGGATTTCTGGCATTGTTCTAGGTGTGAAAAAATCACAGTGAATAAGAAAAAGCACCCTGCTGTCAAAGAGGCTACATTCCAAATTGAAGGATGACACACAACAAGCAGGTAAATAAATAATTTAACAATATAATGTCAGATTGTGGTAAAGGTAATGACGCCAATAATCAGGGTGATAAGATAAGTGTACTGGAGAGTGGGGATGGTGGTACTTAACATGGGCAGTTAGAGAAGGCTTCTCTGGGGCATGAACTTGGAGCTGAGAAGAAAGGATGAGAAGTGGTCAGCCATGCTAAGAGCTGGAGAAAGAGCCATTCAAGTAGATGGACCATCACCTGCAAAGACCTTGTGATAAGGAAGAGCTTAGGTTTTGGAAGACCAGAAAGCAATCGAGTTTGTCTAGAGTTGATTGACAAGCGGAGAATGGTACAAGACAAATAGGACCAGATTACATTGCATGTCATTTAAAAAATCGAACTCCTAAGTACAAATTCAGTTTCCAGCCCATAGCAAGTTGCAACTGGTATAAATCATTCTTAAAAATCAGAGTACATTTTCTTATTTTGCATTAGGTGAAATTATTTGTTTTTCTTGTCCATTTAACAAATATTTGTTGAGAAATTACTAGGTGCTAGGCATTGCTCTAGGGTGCAAGAACATAGTAATGACCCAGAAAGATGGAAGGCTGAACTTTTGGAACTTGCCTTTAGTTTCCTTTCTTTGTCTATAGTGCTTTAGGTGTCAAAATCTGGTAGCCTCTAGATTTCCTACTTGCAGCTCTCTCTTGCTGCCTCTTTTAATTTCGCTAACAAAAAGTCTTAATGTAGGTTTCACTAAACCTAGGAATAAAAAAGTTACAGTACTTTCCATTCACAGGAAAAAAAACTCTGTGTGTTCCTCATCCCTGATGGACAATAGAAAAGAATGATATAGTATGAAGAACTGACTGAGCTTGTATCTGAAATAATTATTTCTTATAACAGCTATTTCCCTAAAGTTGGTTGTGCTTACTCCATTCCGTTTCTGGAGGGGCATCCATCAAAAATTCCTTGACATTGGTTAATGTGAATATTTAATATGATGCAGCAGGTCTTGAGAACTCTTTTTGAATAAGACTACCTCTTCCTTCCTAAATAAACAAGCATTTTCTAACTTCTAAAGAATTTGGAAAAAACAATGCAGAATAGCTTTAAAATACAGATACGTGATAGTTTTTTCATAACTTCCATATCTTTTTTATAGAAATGTGTCATTAGATTGATTTTTAAAATGCTGAAAAATTTATCTCCATCATATAAGTCCTACTTGAAGTCTCAATTCTGGCTTGTCAATATGTCAATGATTTTTCATTTGGAAGACAAGGTTGACCAGGGAATGGAATAAATGTGACTTAAGAAATGATACTTACGGGATAACAGTTGACAGTTTATATCTATAAACAAAAATAAATGAATAATATAAAAATGAAGTTAGGATGGGCACCAGGCCTCATAAGCAAAGCAGTACAGTGCTCGGGGGTAGTTAGCCTGGTAGTGCAAAGCTTTATTGGGGTTTTCACTAAAGCACCTCATCTCACTATGACTGCATTAAAAGAGTTTAAACAAAACCTATTCTCTTTATGTTCTTCGTAGTTATAGGCGTAAAGGGAAATAGACTTGATTTAGAGAAGCCATACTGGCGGAATTTTCATGTGTGGAATTGAATTTGGGAAAAATCATCAAATATGATTTACTTGGAAGAAGCTTTTTCTTGAATAACTTTAAGTATGATTTATAAGTATCATATATTGCTTCATAATAGTTTTCATTTTATTTCTGTTTCTTCATTTGCTGTGGTTACATAGGCAGCATATGAGGTCACAGTGGGTCAAGAGTTTTTATAGATGATTTGATTTTCAACTCAACTACAGTACAATACCGGGAAAATAAGCAGAAGGTGAAAATGTTGTAAGTGTATTTGTAATTAAAGTCATAATTCATCAAGCTGACTTCAAAGACACAGCCTATGATTTTGTGGCAGACTTTTCAAAGCAGTGAACCATGAAACCTCCATGAAACCATCCTTGTTCAACCCCCATCTGTTTTGGGGTCCCACTTCTGTGCAATCATAGCACTCTGAGAATTACCTCTAATTCCACACGCATCTTGCTGAATTGTGATATGTAATAACTAATGGCAACCACTTTTTGAGGGCGTATTCTGTTTGTACTAGGCTAAGCAATATATACACAATGTCATTTAATCCTTAAAACAAGAAAACCTGTGAAGTAGATTTTATTATCTCTATTTTACATCAAAGGAAACAGTGTCTAAAAGGTTAAGCATCTTGGGCAAGGTCAGTTGCTAGGGAAATTCTGGAAATGGGATTAAATCCCATGTCTGTCTAACTTGAAGCTCCATTATCTTCTGTTTATTTATCTGTCTTTCTATTACACTGAATTTTTATGAGATCAAAGGACTGAAACTTTTATCGCAGAATTTTCAGCAAAAGTCGCTTTTCCTATAACATGCAAATAATCAAGGAAGAAACAAGTTCTAGGAGTTGATAAAACCACTGAGTCTTCTAATCAAGTGTCGAAACTTGCTGTATACACTGAATATACTGCATAAATAATCATTGAAATACTTCCCATTATTTGGCAGTGCTATCATGGAATATTTTAGAGTTGAGCTTATTTGCCCCTAGTATTTAAAATGAAGCTTCACAGTTTTTATTCCGTTACAGTGGGCCTTAACCCTGACTATGCTATTGAATCACCTGGATAACTTTTTTAAAGACACAAATGCCTTGATCCCACCCATGACCAATTAAATCAGTATTTCTAAGTGTGAGGTCCAGCAATCAGTATTTTTAAAAATCTATTTGGGTGATTCTGTAATTGGGAACCAAGGTTAGCAATTAGTGACACTACCTCACAACCTTATATTCAAAGAAGTTAGTTTCTCTTATCCCTCTAAAAATTAAATATGGTATATGTCATACTGGACACAGGGTATAGACCACAGCTTCCAGAATTAGTGTCCGTACTTTAGAGGGGGTAAGCAGAAATTAGAGTCTAGTTAAGAACTACATTTATCATACTTCCTGATAACTGATCATTTAAATCCTTTGTCATTGACTTGCTTTGTGAGACATGAGCAGCTGGTAGCTAGCTCCATGGCCAGCTGGTAGAAGGCTCTGAGTTCAGGTCTATAAAACTAAGTTCCCTGGGCGTTTGAACCCAGTTTTCAGGTAATTAATTTGCCCAAATTCTCTAGAGTATGCCATTTTATGCAGATCAGAGAAGTGAGAATTATATATCTTGAGCGAATGATTACTGTCTAAAATTAAGCCATGTGGTAGGTTGAATTATATACCCCAATTTAGATATGTTCTTAATCTTAATCCACATGCCTGTGGATGTGAACCCAATGTAAACAGGACCTTCCAAAGTTGTTGTTTATAGTTAAGGGGTGGTTAAGAGAAGCAGAGTGGGCCTTAATCCAGATTAATGGAAGTCTTATAAAGAGAAGGCCATAGGTAGAAGCCAGAAGTCAGCAGGAAACCGGAAAAGAGAGGATGACATCACCGTTGATGGGAAGCCAAGGAATCCAAGGATTGCCAGTCAGCTAGAATGCTACTAATCCCAGGGGGAAGCAAGCCTTCTTGCCTCTGAAATCATGAGCCAATGAATTCCTGTTGTTAAGCCAACCCCCACTGTATGGTATTTGTCATAGCAGCCTGGCAATCTAAGAGCGTAGGAGCTGCTTGGACTGCATTCACTGAGGCCAGGTGGGGACCTTTACTTGTGTGAAGTTTAGCAAATTGCTTACTTTCTGTGCTTTACTTTCCTCCGCTACAAATTGGTGATGGAGATATAGCTACACTCTAGTGTTTCACAGTTTACTTCATTGCAAAAACCTTCAAAATATACTGTAAGGTAGCTATTAATTATTATCCTCATTTTATAGATGATAAAACTGAGGCACAGTGGTGTCAGGTAGTATTCATGGTCACAGCAGAGCTCATAAACAGTGAAGCACAGAGTCAGTGCCAGACAGTTTGGCACTATTTCAGGAAGGCTTAACAGCCCTAGGAGGCCACCATAATCATGCTATCCCAGAGAACTTTTGAAAGGATCCCCTGAGATTATATATCAAGCAGTGGTTTCCAAAAAATACTGATGCCTGGTTCCCAACCACAGATGTTCTTATTTCATTGTTATGCCATTGGACTAGAGTGTTAGGGATTTTTTAAAGCTCCCTGGGTGATATTAATGTGCAGCAAATTTTTAGAATAGAGTATGACCCATAATGGGAGGTGATAATATTAGATCTAATTACACTTTTGTTATTATTAATGTTTTCATGAGGCACTGGTCTGAAAGAAAAAAGGGTAGATTTTTTTAAATCAAAGAATAAGGGAAGAACAAAGTAAAACAAGACCAAACAACAAATTAAATGGCATATGTCCAAAATACTTTTTGTGTTAAATAAAACAACCATTTCTATGTATGGTTCATATTTGCTATGAGCCTTTGAAGTTTTCTGTAGTGATTACTGACTTATCTATGGTTCTACAGAGAAGAAAATTTGGCATTCAAAGGAGACAGGCAGGGCTTAGCAGTTTCCTAATTTTTCTTACTATTTCCAAACTGTCTCACCTAGAGGCAGGGTTATAGATTCCTTAAACTCTCAAGGTTTATTTAAGCATCCTGATTTTGTTAAGTCTGCATAATAGTAGAGCCTAATGCTTATCCTGAATACACAGTGAATGAAGCACTAGGCAAAATTTTAAGTTTAAGTGGGCCTCCCTGTTTCTATTTTCCTATCCTTCCATTGTGGGTTGCTTTAGGCAAAGTACATGTGGTTGCTAATTTTAGTTTGTTTGTCATTAATTGAGTTTCCTAAGGTCAGATAGCTTTGGTGACTGGAAGGAAATGCATGTGTGCCTGAGTGTATTAGTCAGAGCAAATGGATTATTTTCACAAGAGCCTCTAGTCTTTACTTGAGCTGAAGGAAGATGATTTGGAAATATTTTTATATGAACTATTAATGTTAACTCACCTTTATATGTGATGTTTGAAAGATCTATACATAAAAAAAATAATGTTAACAATTTTGACTTTGAGGCAAGAGTGGAAATATTAACGCATTTCCCTTTTTATTCTCCCTATGAGTCTCTATGACAGCCAAGGAATATTTTTAGTCTGCAATTAAAGCTACTGAATTTGTAATTTTCCAAATACCTTAATATTATCAGAATATATTAAACAACCTAAATACAACTCTATTTCAGTAGTTACCATGATTGACATTTCTGCCCACAAAGAGATATATTAAATGCCCATAATGTATTACACAGAACAAATGTGCAAATTTCTTGTGCAATTTTATCATGAACAATATATGACCTAAAAACCAGGGTTTCTTCAGTTTGGTTACAGTAAATAGATCTGAGCAAATTGGAATTTTCAGAGCATGAATGTAATCAACTTGAGGCTAGCTATTCTAGTTTAGAAAAGTCAGCTCAATTATTTCCAGTAATTTAGATATTTCCTAAGAGAGACTTTTGTAACATAAAAAATAATCACAATATAGTGTATATTACCTGGAAATAAGTTTCTTATATCTGACCCTATACAAATGTACTGAATCAGATACACAGCCAAGAAAATTCAGTTTTCCATGCACAGAATAAGCATAGCAGCAGAAAGACCCAAGTTGTTTTGCTCCTGTATGATATGTACATGTGCAGAAAAGACCTTCCTCCTTTGGATTCTCTGCTAAGATTTGTAACAGTTCTGCCAATTAGGGTCAAATGAGAGAGGGGACATATCTCTAGTAGGATTTCAGCTGTAATTTAGTCTATAAAATAGAGACTTACAAATAAGTCAACAATTTTTGGTGTCTGCACCAAGTTTAATTTATATTAAACCGTTAATAAACTTCCTAGCTACTGAGGGTTTTGTGTGTGTGATGTGTGTATGTGATTTACATGATAAAAAATAAATGAATGACTAAGTAATAAATAGTAGGATATGATTATTTTCCTTATAAAAGTAATGTGTTCAACTACGGAGCATTGCCTGCCCTTTGATTTGCAAAAGTTTGATATATACTTATCTTAAAATGTTTTATCAAAATGAAGCTAGCAGAGAGATCGTTGAGAGACACTGAGAATAATCAAAGTTTAATCATAATTCTAATACTGATTTACTATTTGACCTAGAAAAAGCATTAGTAATTCTGATAGAATCCCGTTTTGACAACCATGAAGAGGGTGATACCTTGCCCCTTTGTCTCCATGCTATTCCCTGGCTCAAAGCACCTGAGTTTATTCCTGAGGGCTGTCAACCTGTCTCACCTCTCTTAATGCATGCTATGTACTTAATCCCATGCTATGTACTTAATGCATGCTATGTACTTAATAGGAAATTACCTATTCAGGATCTCTTTTAATATAAAAAGCTAACTCTGGTTTCCATGTTACTCCAGTATTGTTTTGTATCAATGAGTTAACTCCCTCAGCAACTTGTACATAAGAACAACTAACTAGGGAGTACACAGGGCAGGGGCGATGTTAAAATGAAATAACAATACTGGCTCAAGAATCTGACTCCTTTTTTTGGGGTGGGGGGCGTCAAAATAATTAGAAGCTTTTCGGGTAATTGGGATAGCCCTGGGATAGTCACTAAAGGAAACTAAGGGTCACAGAGAAAACCTTCACGGGATCTGGGTGTGTTTTGTAGGAGAACTAGTTTTGACCAAGTGTGATAGAAGCTGGAAGTCACTTTGACCCCCACTACTTCAGCACTGTGATTGGGCTTTGGGAATTTGGACTGAGATATATGTGTGAACAGAAAGTTACAAGCTCAGAGACCAAGCATGAGATCATATGGTGCCTTCCAGACATGTAAGTAAACTAAATCATTGTGCTATCTTTGTACGTGCATCTTTAGAAAGTGGAGGATCCATTTTCAACAGAATCCCCTTCACTGTACAGTTGTGAAGTGCAATTGCCCATCAGAGTACAGTGAGTAAAACAGCAGCCTGTCAGGGATTGAATCATGCCTCCCACAAAAGTCCTGTTCAGGTTCCAATTCCTGGTTCTGTGAGTATAAAACCTTTTGTAAACAGCACTTCTGCAGATGTTATTAGTTAAGGTGTGCCCAAATTGAATGAGGGTGAGCCTTAATCCAATATTGCTGAAGTTTTTATAAGCAAAGGAAATTGAATATGGAAAAAGAAAGCATGTGAAGCAACCAGAGCTGGAAGTCAACGGAACCCGGAAGAGAAAGGAGAAGCCGCCATGTACATTACCATGTGATGGAAAAGCCAAGGAACCCCAAAGATTGCCGGCCAAACAGAAGATATGGTGGACCCGGGGAGAATGCAAGACTTCAGCCTCTGAAACTGTGAGCCGATCACATCTTTTGTTTAAGCCAACCCATTGATGGTTTTTGTTTTAGCAGTCAGGAAACTAAAACAGTCGCTCTGGCTAGGTATGTTAATAGACCAACACAGAGAGTCCTGGCGTCTCTCCGGTTAATCTCAACTCTCCTTTACTCTGCTTCCAGCTTGTTATCCATAATTACTGGCCTTGCTGACCAGTGACTTTAGGCTACTGCCTGACGGTTGGCTGTGTGCCCACAGATACGGTAGCTATGCTGAAACAGTATCTTCTCTTAGCTCATTCTGTGTGCTCCTCTTTTGCAGTCCTATTTTGATGCCTAAACATGCTTGGTTTCTCAGGTTTCCCTGCAAGTTTCTGCAAGTTTCACCATCTGCACTAATTCTTCTAGTAGAATGCTTAGTGACATTTTCTCTGATCTTCCAACTCCCCCTTCCAGTTTTTCACTTCCTATAATAAACCCCTGTTTCCCATAATACTCTTAATTTTCTACTTCCTTGAGTAAAGCCAGACTGATACATTCCCCAGATTGTATTGCCTCTGAAGTTTCTTCATTCATTTCTAATGAACTCTCTCTGGGAAAGCCTTGAATGGATTTGATTCAAAAAGATGCTAATGATCCTTTTAGATAAAGAAACTGTGGAGATTTATAAGGTAAGATATGTAAGGTAGAATGTGAATAAATAAAAGAGGCATTTTTTTCCTCAAAATAGTACCATCAAATTCTATGGCAGCCTATAATTGATGAAAATTCTTTGTAATGTCCTTTTCTCCTCTTCTTAGTGAATTTTATGTATACTTTAAAAGCTGTCTTGAAAATCAGCTCCTTTAATTTTTGGAATGCTGATTTCAGTTTCCACAGATACTTTTCAAGCATTAATCAGTAACAAGACTCATCTTGATCTTAGCTAGAATGTATATTTGAGTCATTACTTGTACTTAATCTTATTTGACAAAGAATCTACAGTCAGTTAACTCTAGTTAGTAGTAAAGTGCGACGAACATGACTAACATTCTTATATAAAGAGACTGTGTTTTTAAATTGTCCTCACAATAATGTCTCATGTTCAATAGTTGGTGATATTATAAAAGTATGTCCCTTAAAAAAAATGGCATTTTTTAATGAGCCCTTAGATTGCATTAGCGAGAACTAAATATCGTTATTCTTTATACAAAATCAAGTCCATTTTAACTCTTCAATTTGCCTGTTAATGAACTCTGAAAGCATTTTCCCTTTAGCAATTTACTTCTAAGATCCTGTTCTCTACTGACTTTTGTTCTCTGTTGACTCACCTTTGATCTCAAGGTTTTCCTATATTTAGCACTTATGTTTCAAAATTGCTCTAATACTAGACTTTGTGCATATACTCACAATCCTGGGAATATTATATAAAATTAGTACTTTTATAAGCTGATTGAAGAAAGGACTTGTAGTTTCACTTCTAATATGAACAAAAATCTGCATAGTATTAACACAGTTACAATATTTATAATATGACTTAAAATAAGAATGTTAGTTAAATATAGTGATATGCACATGCAAAATCTTTTCTAATAAAATCTAGACTATCATAATATAAAAAAATGGAATTATAGACATAGAGCTTTTCCAGTTTTCAAATTTTCTCTTTCAAAAAATACATTTTTCAAAGTTAAAAATGAGTTTTCACTTTGTAGACAATATAATTTTCCTTCAGCTGTCAAAATTTTTTCAAGTCATTGAAGCTAGCACTGCATCTTTGGCATTAATTGACTATTTGAGAAAAAACATCATTTTGATTATTATTTATAGAATTTCTACTTTCTCTATATTTAGTATTTCCTATAAGGCAGGACTGAAGTCTATTTCCAAAATTAAATGACTAGAAGGAATTTTTTATGTTTCTCCTATTTAGTGATAAAGTACTGTCTTTCTTTGCTCACCAATCTTGGAACTTTCACAATTGTTAAATTTTCTTCCTGGATAAAAAAAGAAGGACTGAAAACATAGATGCATCTAAGCTAACTTGACAAGTGATTTAACAATTGAATAAATCCAAAGAAATATTCAATTACTCAAAAGATTTATAAAACTTGTTCTCTGATTATATCTTGGGGTGGGTGGTACATAGCACCCTGATTTACCTGCATAAATTATACCATTGCTTTATTGGTTAGAAATTTGGATTGTGACAAAGAAAAAATGATCCTCAGGAGCAATAATATTGCTTGGGCTCTGAAAATAAAGCAAGCCAAGTATGAATCCAAACTCCAAAACTTATACCTAAATGTGGGACCTTAGGAAAGTGCTTTAACTTTTCTGACCTTCCATTTCCTCCATTATAAAATGGGAACCATAGATAGATAGATAGATAGATAGATAGATAGATAGATGGATAGATAAATAGATAGGTAGATAGAACCTAAACCATTAGTTTCTTATCCTTGATTGCATATCAGGAATAGCCTAGGGCCTGTATAAACACACATATTCCCACCTTTATCCAAACTTATTAAAGAGAAATCTTTACAAGTGGGGCCTAGTTAGTTCCTGGGGCATAGAAAGTGTATCTATACATCTATATATTTCTATATGTATATATATCACTGCATATCAATGTTGATATATATCTGCAACTACTATTGTTATGCTTGATAGTAGTAGTAGTCTTCATTTTAGTTGTAGTGCTTGTAGTAGTTGTATTGGTGGTTTAACTTTTAAAGTTTTATTTGTACACTAAGAGACAGACTCTTGGGGAGTTACACACCTAAGGGGGCATGGGGTGGTGTCCAATAGTGGTTACAGACATAGACTCTATTAGTTTTCTGTTGTTGCTTTAATAAGTTACCACAAGCCTAGCAGTCTGAAACAACACTGATTTATTGTCTCAGGGTTCGGTAGGTCAGAAGGCCAGGTGGGTTTGACTGAGTTCTCTGCTCATGGCCTCACAGGGGCAGATCAAGGTGTCAGCCAGGCTGGATTCTTATCTATAAACTTTTAAGGAAAGAATCTCCAAGCTCTTTCAGACCATTTGCAGCATCCGTTTCCTGAAGGCTGTAGATCTGAAGTCCCTTTTCCTTGCTGCCTTTCATCTGGGGACCACTTCCTGCTCCTTGAGGCCACTCGCATTCCTTCCATGCACCCCCTGCCATCTTCAAAGCAACAACAGCACTTCAAGTTCTTGTCACACTTCAGATGTCTCTGGCTTCCCTCATGCCATCAGCAGGAGAAAGCGCTGTCCTTATATAAGGATTCGTGTGATTAGGTGAGGCTCACCCATATAATGTCCCTATCTTAAGGTCAACTGTACCATGTAACACAACGTAATCCCAGGAGTGATATTTCATCATATTCACAGACTCTTGGGATTAGAGCATGTCATTTTGGGGAACTGGTTGTTTTGTTGTTGTTGTTGTTGTTGTTTTCCTGCTGCTGCTTCTTCAAATTCTGCTTACCACACAGATTTTTAGGGCAAGCTGTTTTGGTCCAATTTACAAATTCTTATGGAATCACTAGTTTTGTAACTCTGAGCTATGTGACCTATGTTATAGTGGAATTCCACTTATAATAATAAACTCCACTTATGGTAATAGTATTCACCTGAGAGTAATAAATGAGATGATGCATGCAAAATCTTTGGTTAACATGAAGACTGCCATATAGTATGTGATAAATAAATGGTCATAGCTGTTGTGGTTGTTGTCATTGCTTTTATTATCATATAAGTTGTTTCTGGCAGCTAGAAGGGAACTCAGCCTTAAACAAGATTAATTTCCTGAATATTTCATTGCACTATTTTTATTTTTTTTATTACAGCAGTTGTAGGTTTACAGAAAAATCATGCAGAAAGTACAAAGTTGACGTTTACTCCACATCACATACACAGTTTTTCCTCTTACTAGCATTTTCCATTAATGTGGCACCTTTGTTTAAACTGATGAAAGAATATTATTATACTTATGCTACTAATTATAGTCTATAGTTTATATTAGGGTTACTCTTTGTATTGTACAGATCTATTTTTTTAAAAAATTTTATTCATGGCACTTTTTATTATTTTTTTTATTTTTTTAATCATGGAATATAACGTATTTATATAGAAGTGACAACTTTCCAAGTGCTATTCAACAAGTAGTTAGAGAGCAAATCCAAAGAATATCATGAGCCATAGTACCACAGCCTCAGTCATGTCCCCATTGTGAAACACAACACAGAAATGTAAAACAGTGACAGCTGTCAAAGCAAGACCCAACAAGTGGTCATACAGGAGACTTCCAAGAATTCCATGGGCTGTAGCACCACAGCTTCAGTCACTTCCCTGCTGTGAAGCATAACATATGTGGAAAAAGGTGACAGCCATCAAACTACAATTCAACAAGTAGCTACTACATTACAAATTTCAAAGAATGTTATGGGCTACAGCACTACCACCCCAGCTGTTTCCCTCCAGCCATTCCAACATCCCAGCAACCAAGAAAAAGAAAACCATGTAGAGATTCAGCATTCACAATCCTTTGCCCAACTTCATCCTGTCTGTTGCCACCCTTCCTCCGTTCAGTCACCCTCCCAATCTTCAGGGACGTCCAGGCAGCAACCACTCCAACCCACCCATATTGAAAAGGGGCACCGACACCGTGGGAAAAAGTATGCATCTGGTTGAGAACCTTGAAGAGGCTGTTGCCTCTGGGTCTTGGGACTGACCTGGCACAGGAGATCCCTGGAGGATTTAAGTCTCCAAAGAATAAACTTAATGAGTGAAACTTCTATAGAGTCTCACATAGGGACCTGGGTACTCTCTAGGGTTTTTGGGACTACTGCCAACCTGGGCTTATCATACCATCTTACTGGCTTATCATGGCACCATTTTTGAAAGATATTTTAATATAGAAAGTTAAAGAGAATTAGTAAACATCTTTATATCTGCTATCCAGAATAATAAATGTTAATATGTTGTAGTGTTTTCTTTAAGTTATTTTTATGAAAGAAATTAAACAATACTGATAATGTGGAATTTCTCTTTGTGCTAATACTTAGTCCTGTTTGCCTCTCTATTGCCTCAGAAGCAACCACCCTCATGAATTTGTTATGTACCTCCCAGGCCATATTTTGCTGCATGTGGGTGGTGTATGTGTATAACTTTTTTTTAATGAAAAGTATTGGAAATGTTACCCCATGTTTATCATTTGTAATTCTTTTTTATTCATTGA